>NC_057769.1:5855811-5965594 GCF_010389155.1 Erigeron canadensis | reverse complement strand
TAGTCTACGAAATGTGAAAGTAGTCTACAAAAGAGTATAGTAGTTACCAGATTAAAGAGTCTAAAATAGACTAGTAGTCTACAATAGAGGAAGTAGTCAGCAAAGACGATTATTTCGACTCATAACTATAAACGTAGGTCGTTAGCCTAGTTTACACTCGTTGATTCGTCCTATGTTTGTTATAGGTTGTCAAGATACTGCTTTGCACGTTAACCTAGTATCGTTTGTGTGCGCTCTACGAGGTAAGATAACATCTTTTGTCACCTGATGGTATAACAAAACACTTTTTATAATTTTAAACTTCCCAATGTATGAATGTTTAAGTAAGTTAAAGGGTGATTATGGTAGGTTGTTATGGCATGTTGCTTACCATTAATGATGTATGGTATGCTTATGCAGGTTTCAAAGGTAATATGTAAGTGTTTATGATATGAAATGATGAAATGCTTATGATATGTGATTATGTGAAGTTATGAAATGATGATATGTTTTTGATGTGGGATGAATGCATGCTTGAAACCTAGTCACTAGACTAATGATTAGGATTGTCATGTCACGTGCACGTCTAAGGGCCCTAAAGTAAGAAAGTTATATGTGATTAACTTAGGTGAAAGTAGCCTAAGCTATATAAAGTAAAGAAAGAAACATGTGATTAGTTTAGGTGAAAGTGTAGCCTAAACTAATATAAAGTAATAAGTCTCGAGCAATACGTAAGTCTTGTGCTAAGCTTAACCCGTGCTAGTTCCTCAGAGTTAGGGCGTATGTGGTCACGTGGTTCGGAATCATGATACCTCCCGTGGCATAGTTATGTTTGATTATTCCGGTAGAGTAACTAACCACCATTGCATAAAGGCATAAACGATTTATTCAGTTGGAATGACGTAAGTCTATTCCTAACGACGCTGATGGACCACCTTATGGTTTACCCATCATGTCGGGTTGTGGACTCCATGTAAGGTCTATGGCCGCCTAGACACAACCCCACATCCCTAAGATAAGTGGCTTATGTCACTTAGCCTATGTTTATGCAAAGATACAAAGTAAAGAAAGAAAGAGAAGAAAGTAAAGTTAGCACAATTAGGAGTATGATGAATCCTAATGTCTTATGTTTATGTTGTGTAGGTGATATCTCTATTGTGATATGACATATGTTATGATGATTATGTGAACACTAGACTCGATTTATAAAAGAAACAAGAATTATTTTTTTTTTTACAGAATACCCCACTACGCCGCAGTGGGAGGGTGCAATCCCCACTGCGCTGCAGTGTAAGCACCCCGCAGAACAGAAGATTCCCATTGCGCCGCAGTGGGAAGACTCACCCTCACTGCGCCACAGTGAGGGCCAGATCAGCAACACCACCATTAAAAATCAGCACTTTGATCAACATACAACTTTCAAATTTCAACACTACACTTCATGGACAACATTTCAGATTTCAAACAAGATATTGACACCTTTACAAACATGTTTATAACATCATTTGATCCCACACTTATATACACCATCAAATGGGTTTTTTATCGAAATTGCCACATTTCAAGTCAACCAACTTTTGCAAAACCAAAAGCATGACCATCAAAAATCCAACATGTACCAAGAGCCCAGATGGAGAGGGACATCTAAGTCTCTAACCAAAAGATACCATTCTTCCGCAATGGTGAAAATACCTTCCAAATCACTAGCATTAATCCAAATCAACACTTCAATCAACAAAGCCTAGTTCCTTCTTCCGGAACTACCTATAAAATGGTAAACAACTAAATGAGTAAGCGAATGCTTAGTGAATATGTTTGCATACAATTATAAACGATGGAGGGCAATGCACAAGGGACTGTTGCATATGGACTATGATACCGTCGTGTCTATCCATAATACTCACCCTTGCACCAAGCATTACATGGATCCATATAAGCAAATGATTACAATAACAATAAATATTACAATAACAATGCTCCACATGAGCCTATGGCCACCAATTAGGCCTTTAATCAAACTCAACCATAAACATGGGACTAACGCTAAATCAATTACCAGACATGGACACACTAAACATCGAATGGTAATTGACCTAACGAATATACAAATATGCAAGTATACTCACCTCCTTCGCGACACAACAACAAATCAAGATAACCGCAATAGCAACATTTCTCTTTCAACCTATCAAGATATCATAATACTCATATAAGGCAATATTCAAATTCCTAGCTATTTCACATAGCCAAACTAACCATTCACTAGCATTCCTAACCTCTAATCACCCCAATAAGTCATTGAGTTCTTACTTACAAAATTCTCAATTATCTAAGAAATCATTATCATCATCAACATTACTTCACTTGACTAGCAAAATCACCATTGTCATATTTGGAATTTCACTTCCATTATTCTCATTATAAAATTATAATAAGCAACTCAATAACTAACTCATAATATACAAGAATTGGGAGGAAAATCATATAAAAACCCATTACTAGCAAAATCCCCAAATTCCACCTTTCAAGACACCTATTTCTTAGATGGGAGAAGAAATTAGGTTAGAATGAATGCCTCAAAGGATTCAAGAACTTAATTTAAGACTTTAGGTCATAAATTTCTCTTCCCCCTTTTTCTTCTTGGATTTTCGGCCACCACCACCACTCCAACTCAAACCCTAACTTTTAATTTCTTATTTCAAGAGAATGATTATTATTATGCTTGATAGATGAATCTTTAATTTGAGATTAGAAGTCTCAATTGCATGGATTTAAGTTGGATTGGATAATCAAGAAGATGAAGAAGGTAATGGAAGTGTGACTAAGGGAGGAAGAACTTGGCTGGCAACACAAGGAAATGCCACCCCCTTTTTAATTTTTTTTGTACCCTTATCCGCTAAAGTTCCAACTAAATTAACCCCAATAAAAATAAAATACTAGGAACTTATTTTAATGTCAAACTACAAAAGTGGTTAATTTATTACCTTAAAATATTGGGTGTTACATTATTGTGATATAACAGATATGAAATGATTTTGTTAATATTTTATGAAATGACAAATGTTTTTAAATATGTGTTATCTTACTTAGCTAATTTATTAGCTAACACTTGTTCTTTTGAAAACGTTGTGCCTTCTAGATAAGCAAGCTTGAGTTAGAAAAGGATTAGCTCGTGAGATGGGTAGAAGTAACAAAGAAGATAGCATAGACATTGAATGCTAAACTTCACCTTTTAGCCTTATGTTTTGGCTACTCTCATTTATGATTTATAAACATGTAATAATGATGACATTTATGTTGGTGCCATAACTTGGATTTCATTTATATTGTTTGGATGATGCACTTTGGTAACACCATTTATTAAAGTACCATCTGGTTACGGGTGGGGCAGTTTTTAAAGTGATCCTTTTCCGCTACTTTTTAAATGTCGTTTGACAAGTTTTTGAAAATCCAGGTTAGTAAATGACGGTGTTACATTATTCATGCATGTAGATGCTACTTAAACTGCTGTTTGTAAAAAAAATAATAAAAAAGAAAGAAAAGATGCTACTTAAACTAGCGATTTAATGTCATTTATTTTTAGACTACTAGTTTAGAATTATTTTGATGTAATATGCTGTCTTTTGGCCTATTTGGAATCCATATATAATTTATGTTCTGTCTGTACAACTTGGCCTTTTTCTTTTAATTGGGGGTCCAAAATCCAAATGTACATGCCCTGTATAAACGACTTGTATTCTATCAAGTCATCTTTATCTCATTTGACTTGATATAATCTACCGGAAAAAATTTCACATGTGAAATAATCCAATGTTTGCACATTCGATTCGGTTGTAGTTTTGCTTTTTTATTATTTGTTTTTAATATTTAAACTTTCTGAAAACATTAAGACCACTTTTTTTTTAACAACATGATACAATTTGAATTCTAGATACATATCCCAAACATAATAAAAGATGATGATATATAACATCATTATCCTAACACAATAGGAATCACAGAACATGAACGATCACAGAACAAAACACGATTTTCAACAGAGCGTTACTTGAATACTAATCCAAATCAATATGTACTCCATTCAAGATTCATTCTATCTCTCATAAAAAATATATATTTTATCTTTTTTTATATATTAATTTTGCGTATTAATGTTTAAAGTTACAGATGTCACTCAGATCAAGAGTCCTAATTGTTATCAAAGAATAAAAACAATTCTAATTGTTATCTAATTATCATAGGACAGATGGTTAAAAATAAACTTATGTGTATTATGGGCCCGCATCATGATCAAATACATATACTGGAATTCATGTATATGTTCACAAGTATGTTTATATTTTATTATTAATTATCTTTCATAATAATATCACATCATGAGTACACTGATTTTAAAATATTTATAATAGAAAATTATTATAACATGTGCCTGTGTACTTACGCAAACAATTCCATCAATATATTATCGGCTAATAATGACAATACACAACTTATATTATTGTACTACAACTTGCAAAATATAACACTTAAACCGTATATCTTCAAAATTATAAGTTTTTATGACTTAAATGATGAATATCTAACGTTGATAATTCGTAAATCTCGTGTCAAGTGTTGGATACGGATCTAAAAACTAGTTTAAAGATCATTTTTTTTTGATAACCAGTGGTCTCTTTATTTAAGTTAACCATATTTTTGTAGGTTGATAGATCACACTATACTATTAGGGAACGTACAAAAATTGGTCTTTATATTAAATTTTATAATAGTGCGTCATACTGGTTGTATTTTATCAAAAAAAAAAAAAAAAACATTATACTGGGCTAGAGTAGAACTATCACCGTAGACGGTATGACATGGGGCTACGTTCAAAGTTTTTTTCCTTCATTATTAGTCCTTGTTTTCGAGTCTTGAATGCATAACACCAAAACTTTCTGAGTTCACAGTAAAATTAAGATTTTGTTTCCCCACGATTTTCATTAACTTGATTTCCAAAGGTCTTTGACCTCGTCGTCCAATTAAAAAACTATATAGAATTCTAACATGATAACCTATATTTAATTATCGGATCCACTCAAGTGTTTTCACTTAAAAGTAATTTGAAGACATCTTGATCTTTGAATAAAGTCAAAAGTTAAGATTTAGGATCTATCTTTGAATTTTGATTATTGATTTTAACCCAAGAATCAAAGTTTCTTAACACGAAGGATTTCCTCATATTTAGTTATTTGTTTCATGTGTTTTTCTCATTATAGAGATTCATTTGATAAATTCTTTCTTAGTCTTTTCAAAACAATTTACACTAATATTTTGACAATATGTTCTAAAAAGAATGAAAATAATATACGTTAAATATCCCAATACTTTTGATCAACTACTTCCACAACACTAGAAGTTGCTGATGTGGGTTTGCCCACTGCCTGTGATAACAATGAATGATCAATATATACATGAAGATTCAAATGCACGTTTGCTTGTTCTGAATATGTAAGGTGGATAAATTCATAAAAAAACTTATATACTACTTCTACAAGCCATCTTCATAAAATCCATCATGTCTTTACAAAAATAACATAAATGTCAATTACATTAAGTGAGTATATATGTTTGTGTTCTTTTGTAACTACTTATCACATGCCCTCGATAGTAACCATCCTATTAGACCTTAGCAAACACCTTTTTGACTTCATAGATGAAGTCCAGCCAGTGTAACCAGAATTTGCCACACGAGATACAACTTAACACCACAACGCCTAGTTAAGCGAATATTTTTTTAATCAAAGCATCAGAAGACTTAAATGCATACCTTTGCGAGCAAGGTCTTGCCAGTTCCTGGCTCTCCATAAAGTATAACTCCCTTTGGAGGTTTGATACCATATCCTCGTATAACTCAGGGTGAGTCAGAGGGAGCTCCACTGCCTCCTTGATTTCTTGTATCTGAGCATCTAGCCACCAATATCCGCATAAGCCTCCAAGGAGCCTTCTCAACCTTCATCACAGATACCATTGGGTCCACATCGTCTTGAAGAAGCCCACAACCAAAGAACCTGAGGCATTCAAGAATTAGATTGATTAGCACATCTTTATAACCAAAAATACTCACTCTAAGTCTTTACTAAATAAAAAACCTGATAATCTATCTCAAAAGGAAAAAATACAGACTGCAGCAAACAAAATAGGAAAAAGAAACAAATCAGCAAAGCTAACCAGGTATTCAAAAATGATCAAACCTCAAAAAATTAAATGAACCAAACACCTTTATCATACGCACATGTCAAAACAGTCTCACTCGAGTGTTTCTGGACGGTAAAACAAAGAACAAAGAAAGACAAGACCATAGTAAAGACCTTCAATCGACATACGGGTTACTATGTCATTGTTCACATTGACTACTACCTGCTCATAGTTTTTCTATAAAAGAACCATTTATTTATAATCTATTCCTATGCAATAGCTATTAGTCATATGCTGAAATTACAGAACAAAAAACAACTAATTTCTAAACAATCTTGGATCATTATAGTTATAAAACAAAGTGTAGCTATTAAAGTTAACACACTACAATAGCTCTTAATTTGGGGAAAAAAACCATGTACACTTAGTTCCCCGATTTAAAAGCTTCCAACTTTAATGTTTGCAAGGCAAAGACTTAAACCTATACCCCCCAATATTACACTCACTGCCTCCAATGAGACTAAACCCAAAACTTTAGGTTGACGGTTACCTCAACACCGATAGGCTAAATGCCCTTTTGTAAAAGCTTCTAATTTAATATTTTGTATTCATTAATAACTTCACAAAAGAAAAATATAAGCTTTTAGAAGAACGTATACTTTAAGGGCATTTAGGATTGCTTATCTAGATGATTATCTTTTTTTGCTTATTTTTACACCTATTAAGCAAATCCCACACTCCTCAACGCTAACAACTAATCAAACTAAACAGGTAAGCAATTATCTTACTTTATGGGCTATATCGGTTCTTGATTTTCAAAAAGCTAAAACTTTTCCAGGGTTCCTCAACTTTCAAAAAACTCTTTTTTGTCAGCATATATTAGCTAAAATCCGATAACCCGATAAGCCCCCCTAAAACCTAATCAAAACCCAAACTTTTAACATTCAAAAGCAAAAAAAAAAAAAAAACATAAAATCCATAAGCCCTAAAACTTCTAACATTAAAAACCAAAAACAACATTAAAAAAACCAAAATTTGAAGAAAACCCAATATACCTTATTATGCATCAAAATAGCACACCCAGGTTCCAACTGATCTTTATCAACAAAAGATAAGATCCCACATAATATTCGGTCCGACCGAACTCGAAACAATCGCATGATTCTCATCAATCAACTCCTCCAAATTCCCAACACTCATTGGACTTCCTCTCAAGTCATCAACTTTACTTCTATCCTCTTCAGTTTTCTCTTCTTGAGGTTTCAATCTTTCTTGATTTGCAACAATTCTTCTTCCATTAATAAATAATCCTTAATTCTTTCCAGTTTTAACAACCTTAATTTGCATTTAGAATGTGGGGTAACTGTTGGTAATCTTGCTGCTGCTTCTGGGCCTTTCTGTTTCCTCTGTTTTCTGCCCACACGTGCTGGTGGCGCTGCTGGTTCGAACTTTTTATCTTTTTTGTTGTTTTCGTTTGATTTATTGTTGTCGGATTGTCGGTTGTTCATCCCACCTGGTGTTCCTTGACCCATGATTCTTGATTTTTTTGAGTTCGATGATTTTGTGTTTTTTTCGTTTTTTTGAGGATTTTAGGATCTGGGGTGTGATGGATTTGAGGATTAATAAAGCTTTCTGTTCAAGCAAGTGTGTTCATATAGAATTGGGAATGGGCAGGGTTTGTACGATATATGGGTCGGGTCGGGTTACAAGTTCTGATTTTTGGTATTTATGGTTAATGGGCCAGAATATTGTAACCCCTATAAAGGCTTGAAACGTTCTTGTTTACTTTACCGGCCCATTTATATAAACAATCTTTTTTAAGTTTATCCTCGAATAAAAAATTTTAAATAGTATCTTGAAATACAATTTTATAAAACTAGATTTGATATAATTCTTCGAATATATTGATTAAAAAAAAAGTTTCAAAATAATAATAAAATTTGAGACTGACTTTTCAAACTCGTTTATTAACTACATTATTTTGAGTGACACATGTATAGTACATAGTTACATACAAGTTAGTTACAAGTGGTGTTTAGTTGAGACTTAGTTGACGTAATTATTAAATGTTAAAATCGTAAGGCTGTTTGTTTTAACGTTTAATTTGTAACTAATGTCTGTATTCCTTTATTGAATTAGCCGTTTTTAGTGTCTATGTTTTTAGATTGTCCAAGACAAACAACAATGTCATTATTGCCAAAGTAATAGTTACTCCATCTCATGCCTCACGAGAAAAACCCGGATGCCTAACCATTGGCTAACTAATCAATCAATTTGTTGAATTGATTGTTCAGCTTTGCTAATCATTTGAATCCAACGACCCTTTTAGATGATATGGGTCCAAAAATATTAAGCCGGTAGATGAACTTGATTATAAATTTGAATCCAACGACCCCTATAATGAGCGGCACTTGATTATAAATTTGGTAGATGAACTTATCATATTAAGCCGGATCATGATTTTTAGGAGTATTCCTATGAGCAACTTAAACATAAAGATAAACACCCATATTTCAAGGCTAAACATAATTAAAACGTAGCATCCAATGTGACACGTACATTAAGCTAGCAGTATATGTTCTAAAAATACAATGTAATTGATCAAAAGGGACTAGAAATATGAAACTGCATAATCTATTTGAAGGTTCGAGTCCACCTGGAAAATAAATATGCTAACAAATTAAAATTTTATTGCAGAATTTGGTGAAAAAGAAAAACATGTGCGTGCAATACATACCTTTCATATTTGATTTATTTAATTACACATCTTCTATATATATCTCGCCTCTTCATGATCATTTGTTCCATTGCATCAACAATTGCATTAAACCACATTGGTCTTCCGGTTGACAACATGAGATATCCCATTACCAATCCAAATAGGGTCCCAAAACCGTATCCCAACATCACTATTATCCATGTAAGCCCACTGATCTTTTCCTCAACGCCATCTCCTTCACTTTCATCATGTTGTGGATCTTGAAGGTGGTTATCACTGCACTCTTTGGACAATGGAAGCCCACAGAGATTCGGATTCCCTTCAAATGAGTTTTCCTGAAAAGTGTTGAGCTGTTTTCCTACTGGAATGAGCCCCACGAGATGGTTTTGCGAGAGGTTTAAGAACCCAAGGAACCACAAGTCTGCAAGGCTTTGAGGAATCTTTCCTGTAAGTTGATTGCAAGAGAGGTCTAAGGATTCAATTTCTGATAGTTGTCCAACCGTATGTGGGATTTGACCAGTGAGGCGGTTGTGGGATAAGTCGAGCACTATCAATGAGTTTAGATTTCCAATGATATCCGGAATCCTCCCAACAAATTATTGTGTGATAAACAAACAATGGTATAGTAAACATAAAGTTGCGCAAAATCTTGCTCCACACCTTTCACAGTAACAACGAATGAGTAAGGCTTCTCATCCACGTACAAATATTTCGAGGTTGTGCTCCTTTCTACACTTTTCTTCATGGTATTAAAATTTTGAAAATATTTTCGTGGGAGTTGGCCTTCAAACCCATTGTGAGATAAGTCCATTACTTGCAGAGATGGAAATGTCAATCCAACTGTAGATGATGGTATGATGTGTCCATAAAAACTGTTTGACTTGAGGACAAGAACCTGTAGATTTGGAAGAGATTCTAGCCAGTGAGGGAATGTTCCATTTAAGTGGTTGTTTCCCATATCAAGTACTCTCAAGTGTTGGCATTTGGACAAGGAACTTGGCACCTCTCCTTCAAATTGGTTTCTATTCAAAATAACCCCTTCTAGCCGTCCACATTTCTCGTATACATTTGGGATGGTTCCTTGAAAATGATTTCTCCCCAAATTAATCGTTTGAAGAGATGAGACGATATCCCCAAAGCATTCTGGAATCACTCCATCAAAACTATTATTTGACAGATCCAAATGCATTAGATTCCTCATATTGCAAATTGATGGATGAAATGGCCCCTGTATGAAATTATGTGATAGGCTCAAACGATACAGCTTACTACCTCCCATCTCCCCTAACCAATGAGGAATCTGGCCATGGATTTCGTTGCTTGATAGATCTAAGTGTCCAAGATCTGTCATGGATCGTACAGATTCTGGAAACACCTTTATCTTGCAAGAGGCCAGACTCAAGAACCATACATTAGGGTTGTCATAATGAGTAGCATTACTGGTGCTTACAGATACACCACTGTATGAGAGATCGAGAGTGGAAATGTTTGGGAGGCTCGATAAGATTGTATCTAAATCCCAGCTACCACCAAAATTATTATATGAAAGGCGTAGGACGGCGAGGTTGGTGAGTTGTTGAAACATAAGCATATCAATCTGGCCATCAAATTGATTGTCATCAAGTGATAAGCTTTCTAATGACCAGAGAGAAAATATGGAAGATGATAATGTCCCGCTAAGTTTGTTAGATGATAAAACTAGAGTAGTAAGGTTCCTTAGGTTACCGATGAAAGATGGCAATGTCCCGTTAAGTTGGTTAGATGATAAATCGAGAAAAGTAAGGTACCTTAGGTTACCTATGAATTTCGGAATGGGCCCTGTCAGACTACAATAAGAGAGATCAAGGTAAGTTAAAGACTTGAAGTTACCAATTGAGTTAGGTATCTTTCCGAATAAGAAGTTGGTGGATGCGAGACTTAATGCCTTGAGAGGGATGGTATCATTAACTTTGGGTAGCGGACCAGTGATGTTATGGTTTTCTGACAAGTAAAGGTGTTCTAAATATTGAAGATTGAAGATGTTATTAGGTAATTTCCCTTTCAAACTAGTATTCGTGAGATCTAGTGACTTCATAGAAGAAGATATTAAGATAAGCTGGGAAATCCAAACCTATATTAACATCACGAAGCCGAAGGAATCTTAGAAGGGTAGAATTTTGGAGAAGACTTTCGAAGATATGAGGTTTAATGCTCAAATTATCATATTGATTGAAAGATAGATCAAGTGAAACCAGTTTTGGAAGAAGTGAGATTTCCCAAGGGATTTCTCCTGTGAATCCGTTCCAAGACAAGTCGAGCTTTTCGAGAGATTGAAGACTAAAAATGTAACGAGGTATATTTCCTTGCAATCCAGTGCTGCTAAGATCTAGTAACTTTAAAGAAGAAGAGATATTAAGATGAGTAGGTAACATGGAAACTATATAAACTTGTGCAAGTGAAAGTTCTTCCAAAGAAGTATGATTTTGAAGAAGATTGATGAAAACACGAGGCTCAAGACGGAAATAGTTTCCAGAGAGATCAAGAGAGACCAATTTATGAAGAAGCATGACGTCGGATGGGACTTGGCCAGAAAACCCACATACAGAGATGTTGAGATGTGTAAGAGTACTTGAAAGCCTTCCAATTTTACTTGGAAGTAGGGAATCAGTAAAATCATTGAAAGCAAGGTTGAGTGTTTGGAGGTGAGGAAGGTTGAAGAGGGAGGTGTTAGGATGGAGAGTACCTTGTAGCATACCGCAGCTAAGATCAAGCCCGATAACGTCACCGGTGGAGTGGTTGCAAGAGACTCCATCCCAATAACAACAATTTGTTGTACTTGTATTCCAATTCATCATTATTGGGTAGTAACTTTGAGTAAAACTCAATTCTTCACAATAGTATCTAGCATATGAAGGTGAAAAGTTGAAAGATGAAAGGTTTTGTTTAAAAAGAATTAAAGCGGAGCATTGATCAGAATTAGTAATAGTTAAGGTGGCATTATTCAAATAAAATGATGAAGCAAAAGACGAGAAAAAGAAAAGAAAATGTAAGCAGAGAGATTTGAGTTACTCATTCTCTTTCAATTTATTAATATAAATATAACATATATTCACATTTGCTTCCAATATATTATATATATACACGTAGCTGCGTAGCCTGCGTTCAAGCACAACCTCTAATTCTAACCATGACTAGTCGTTCAATTGGTAGGCCACATCGTTGTTTGATTATGCAAAGTTTCTGATCGACATCAAAATATCAATCAAAAATAAATCTAAATATCTTATACTAGACGGCCACATTGTTGTTTGATTATGCAAATTTTCTGATCGACATCAAAATATCAATCAAAAATAAATCTAAATACCTTATACTAGACTAGATGGATGCCCGCACGTTGCAACGGTATCTTTAAATATTTGTGAGGAAGCTACTTCATGCCCATGGCTCTAATGCGACACCAAACACTATATGCTCATCATAGGGCATCAAAAATGAAGGCTTACAAATTGGCACAATATCATTAAGATAAAGCCTTTTTGGAATTTAACTTGCATTGTAAACCATCTCAAACTCAAACACAAAATACACATGACCTGTTACAAAACAAAAGGTGCAAAACACCTTACTCCAAGAAATAATCCATCAAACCTACACCGGCTATTGAACCATACCCTAATAAAAACATCAAATTTAAATAGTCATGATAATCATTTAAAACCCATGATCTGTAAATTGTGATTAAAACCGCGGCAAATGGTCATCAGTCACGATTAAAACATTTCAAACCAATGAGCTGCAAGTCCTAATTAAAACATTGAAAACCCATGAGCTGCAATAGTCAAGATTTTTTTTCAGCCTCCAGACTCTACTCATAAAGATTAATATACCGTCACCAGTCATTGAGAAAACCAGGAAGCATGAAGAAAACCTACAAGATACAACAAATGAATTGACATATGTAAATAAAAATAATCTTCAATCACAAAGGGAAATAATAAGGATTAACCTACCATCACCGGTCATTGAAAAAGTCAGGAAGCATGGAGAAAACCTACATGATATAGCAAGTGAATCAACATATGTAAATAAAAATAATCTTTAATCACAAAGCAAAATAATAAGGATTAACCTACCATCACCAGCCATTGAGAAAACCCAAAAAGCATGGAGAAAACCTACATAATACAGCAAGTGAATCGACATATGTAAATAAAAAAATTCTTCAATCACAAAGGGAAATAATACAGACCTCAGATTGCCATACGACTTGTATAGTTTTGGTAAAGTTATTTGCGGAAGCAAGCCTCTAAGAAAAACCATCAATATTTAGCAAAGGCAGATACTACAAAACATGACATTACATGAAGCAGGACAAGTGAGCATCTTTGAGGAAGTGAACATGGTAAATCATTGAACCCCGTCTTACATCCATTTCCTCTTTTTTACTAATGAGATTTAAAGCAACACTACTATGAAATCATTCATAAAACCCAAGTCATAAAATAAAAAAATTTATCATTTTTTTTTATCAAAACCCAACTCAATGGATTGGAGTCAGATTCAGAGAGAGCCTGTTTTTGTGTGTGTTTAGTGTCGCATAGAAGAATGAAGGAATGACTAATGAGGAGCGTGAATGTGTTTGGTGTGTGAAAATGTCCAAGGGCAAATTTGATATTTCAAAGGCAGAATTTCTTATTTAAAAAAAAGGCATTTTGTGTTATTAGGTAGTATAGATAGATAGGGTAAGTGGGTATCGTTTCCACGAGGAACGTCTGTGGTTATAGAAGTTTTAACAATTTTCGTTTGGTTTCAGAAAAACTTATATGGGTTGGGTCGGGTTATAAGTTCTGATTTTTGGTATTTATGGTTAATGGGCCAGATTATTGTAACCCCTTTAAAGGCTTGAAACGTTCTTGTTTATTTGACCGGCCCATTTATATAAGCAATCTTTTTTAAGTTCATCCTCGAATCAAAAAATTTAAATAGTATCTTGAAATACAATTTTATGTAACTAGATTTGATATAATTCTTCGAATAGATTGATTAAAAAAAAGTTTCAAAATAATAATAAGATTTGAGACTAACTTTTCAAACTCTTTTATGAACTACATTATTTTGAACGACAAATGTATAGTACATACAAGTTAGTTACAAGTAGTGTTTAGTTGAAACTTAGTTGACGTAATAAGTAAATGTTAAAATCGCAAGGAGGTGTTTGTTTTCAAGTTTGATTTGTAACTAATGTCTTACTTAAAAATTAATCATATATGTATTCCTTTATTAAAGAAGTCGTTTTTAGTATCTTTGTTTTTAGACTGTCCAGACAAACAACGATGTTATTTGGGCATTATTGCCAAAAGAAGTAGTTACTCCATCTCATGCCTCACGGGAAAAACCGGAGGCCTAACCATTGGCTAATTAATCAATTAACATTATCAATTTGTTCAATAACTTTCGTTATACCATGTTGTTCATTATTTGGATTGTTTAGCTTCGCTAATCATTTGAATCCAACGACCCCTTTTAAATGATATGGGTCCAAAATTATCTGAAACCTCCAACCAAATGTAACAAAAACAAATGTTAATCTTAATCTTAATCTTAATATATACTAAAAGGCAATTAACATAACTTCAATTGACCAATTACATGCTTCAATTTTGTAAAGTTAATTAACAACACATGTCTGAATTAATTTACAATTTTTGGTTTTTGGTTTTTCATCATCAATTTGCACTTTAACCTAATTTAAAAATAATTAATTTACACTTTTTGGTTTTGCATCACCAATTTACATTTTAAGCCAATTTAAAAATAATTAATCTACATTTTTTGTTTCCATCACTAATTTACACTTTAATCCAATTTAAAAATAATTAATTTACACAGTTTTGGTTTTCTATCACCAACTTACACTTTAACCCAAATTTAAAAATAATTAATACTTATTGCATAATGTCTATCTAATAGTAAAATATAAATAAAAGTTAGAGAGGTTATGATATTTGGATTAATACGAATTAAAAATATAAATAATATAAATAAAATGTAGAGTAAATTACTGAAATGGTACCTGTGGTTTGGTTAAAATTACTAGTTTCATACCTGTTTGATTTAAATTACGCCCATCATACCTGTGGTTTACAATTTCGCACTTGGAAAATACCTCACTCTGACGGTCGTTAGTTGTATCATTAAATAGCCAATGTGCCTTGCACGTGAGATATGAAACATGTAATATTAAACGAACCACGGGTACCATCCGTGTAAATTAATTGAGTTACTTTTTTTAATAAAAATTGAATTAATTGTTTAATAAAAATCATTTTTAGTTGAGTTACTTTTTTTAGTATTATATTAAAATACTCTTATATGAAATATTTTTTTTAGTAAATTACTGAAAATTATTTTAAGTAAACGATTTTTTAATAAAGTGATTTTTATTAAACAATCAATTCTATTTTTATAAAAAAATTTTGCATAATAATAATTAATTAATGTTTTGGCTAGTAATCAAATATAATACGTGGAACTCGAACCTTGGTGAAATAACACAAAATCAAAGACCTTATCAATTAGCTATCAACCTATTAATGATAAGAATAATTAATTAATATTTTTAAAAATAATAATCTTATAATTTTAATACAAATTATTTTAAAATAATTATATATAATATTAATTTTTTATAAATTTATAATAAAGTTTGTAAACCAACAATAATTTTTAAATAAATTAAATAATTTTAGAATGATAATAGTTTTATTTAAAATAACACTAAGTTTAATATAAAAATAAATCTTTTGATAAATAATAAGTATAATTTACACGGATGGTACCTGTGGTTTGTTTAAAATTACATGATTCATACCTCACGTGCAGGGCACGTTGGCTACTTAACAATACATCTAACGACCGTCAGAGTGAGGTATCTTCCGAGTGCAAAATTGTAAACCATAGGTATGATGAGGGTAATTTAAATCTAACAGGTATGAAACTAGTAATTTTGACCAAACCACATATACAATTTCAGTAATTTACTTTAAAATGTATAATAAAACTAACGCCATTAACAATTGAATGTATTCAATATATCTGTATTATCATTATAATCTGAATATATCTCATATATGCCATTTTATATAGTAGTATATATTCATGTGTTTCTCTAAATTAGAATTTGCAACATATGATTAAATTACTAAAACTAATCTCCTTTTGTAATATAAATCCAAGAAGATACAAACTTTCTATATCTTTAAAACCCACGAACCCTACAAATAAATCACAACAGAGAAAATCATTTAAAACCCACGAACCAACTACTAATTTTAATGTTCAAAAGAACCATGGTTAACAAAAATAAAATTATTTTTTTACAAGACATTAATAAGAACTCGGTCACTTGTGTAATCAAGGTTAAGATATTGCTTTTGTGGATGAGTTTGTATAAAAAAAATTGTGATACACCATCAAGTCTTGATATGATTTAGCATTCAGTATTTATATTTAAATATCATAATTCCTTTTTAAGTATATATTTTATTTTATTTTTTGCATTTTAACGTATATAGTATAAAGTATTTTTGTTGTTCCATATATTATTTCTTATATTGATAATGTTATAAAATCCGTGTATTTTACGCGGGTTTAAAATCTAGTTGGATTGTATACGGTGACAAATTGAAGTAGAAAGTGTGTGCTAAGCAAGGGCCCTAAATGAAATCCTCCAATTTCCAAAAGATTGAACATCTCAAGAGAGGGATTTGGTTTTGGCATGGTGGAATATGTTGTTTGTTTGTTATTGTCTGGATGCTTCCTTGTTATTTTGAACCCACTTATTAGCTATAGATTATATATATTCTTTTAACTTAATGGAAAATGATGTTTTTTAACATAGAATGGTAACATTAATAAATCACTATTGAATTTGTATTCCTTTCAAGACCATAAAAAGATGGATGCTTGTTTTAGATAAAAGAATCAGAACTTTAACATGCATACCTAATACTCAAATTTTGACGATGATCTCATGTATTGAATTTTGATCTTTTTCATTTTCCTTTTCACTGCTTATATAGGATCCTAAGGGGGTGTTTGGTTTATGAAACTCTTAGGAATTTTTTAGAATTGGAATGTTGAATTCCATTCATGAAGGTGTTTGGTTGGCAAAATAATGGAATTGGAATTCAAATCTTTCCTTTGAATTCCTTAAAATAGATAATCTATAATTCCATCACTAACTTGATGGAATGTTTAAACATTTCATGAAATTCACCCCTTTTACTCAAATACCCTTATAACTAAAACAGAAAAATCTTTCCTGTACCGTTGAAGCATGCTGCCTCCTTTAAACAACCATCACCATCCGCCACCATCAATGTTTCACTATTGTTGGCTGCCGGATTTTAACAACCATCATCATCCGCCATCATTGATGTCTTGTTGATGGGGGCTGTTTGATTATAACAGAAATAGATCTATGCGTATATAGTATATTATATTATTATTATTATTGGATGAAAAATGAATTAGAGGTAAAGGATAGATAAAGTTGAATGATGGAAAAAAAGTATTGTTGATCATGATTCAAGATGGAGAATTGGAGATGGTGAGTTGTTGTGAAAAGATTTGTACATGGTGGGTGTGTACAGCATAGACTAACATATATTTGTTTATTATTTTATTAATATTATTATTTTTATTTTTATATTTTATTATTAATACAGTAATAATTTTGAAGATCAAGTCATATGTTTATAAAGAATATACAAGTATATTTTTATGATGATAATTGTTATTAGTTATATTTTATTAAGATATTATAAAATTTTAATAATAAAGGGTAATTTTGTCATTCGTTATAATTTCACTTCAGATTCCTTAGTTGAATTCTGTCAACCAAATACATGACAAGTTTTAAAACTTTCCAATTCCTTCAAATTCCAATTCCTTTAACAGATTCCAATTACTTCAAAAACATTCTGCGAACCAAACGCCCCCTAAGTGATAGGCCTGGCTAATGGTTTCTTACTTTCTTATCTGTCATCTTTTATAAAGAAAATTGTATTAAGTGATTAAGCATATTTTTTGTTTCCAAAATGCCCCCTTTAGGAAACTTTATGGTACCCAAAATGTTTCTCTACACATTACAAAACTAAAATACTATATAGATTTAAAATAATCGACATAATCTTATATTTTATATATTTAATACTCTGTAACCAATTTATTCATAAAAAAAGTTAAGTTATAAAATTTCGCCACAACACAAAGGTACTATGCTCGTATCAACAAACACATATAAAAAGTTATTCATATCATACCCAACCCGAACTTCTTTTTTATGGCAAATGGGAGTTTGAATTCAAATCTTGCATAGTCATTTAGGAGCATCAAAGTTCTACTTTCAATCTATGAACATTATGGCTCAATTTTGGGGTGGGGTGGGGGGGGGGGGGGGGATGATGTAACAAGATTAGCATGCTTTGTAAAACTAATCATGGCATTAAACCACTATCATTTCATAATCTCCTTCCAAATGCCCACCAACTTCTTTTGCATGCCTTTCTTTATATTTTTAATCATTTGTGCTCTTTTCTTTTGTCAATGCTTTGCAGAAGCTAGCTTTTTCCTTTTTCCCCAGCTTCTTTTCGTTTTTTGATATAATTTATTATGCCGTTTCATTGTAAATTAGCATAGAAAAATAATGTATTACATGCCAATGCTTTCTTGGAAGACATACTATTTTACTTCTTACAAGATAAAATGAAATGAATCATAACTTACTTTTGAAAAGAGTAATTTTGACCTCAAGTAAAAGGTGACTAATTTTTAAAAAAATATCTTGTTCAAAAGCCTAACATTCCTAGCCCTAATTATGCCAGAATGAAAATTTAAATCTTTTGAAAGGTTTTGTTAGTACGTACGTGCTTATGAGTGTTTTATAAACTTAATGTTACCTAATAACCTAAAAGATGAGGGGAGTGTATGCATTCCTCGCTATCTTTCATCATCCACACTTTTTTTTTCTCCTCCACATCATTATGTCCATTGACGGTATCACATGGGGGGCAAATGCGACAACTCTATTTTTATTACTGTGTATTTTATACGTAATTAATTTGTCTCTTATCTGAATTTCAATTGTGGAGTCATAAGTACACATTAACCAAAAAAGGAATACATTTACGTACATATATAACTCAGATACACGAGGCAAGGATATTCGCCCAACTACGGAGTCTGGATAACTCTTTAGCAGTTGAAGAAGTTGACGGCCGGCAAAAAATGGGATAACCTGAGAAGGAGAGGTAGCAAATTCAAAACTAAAACTAAACATTTATATATATCTAATAATTAATAGAGGGTTCATAAACAAGATTATGCTAACATTTGCTTTAATATGGTTATTTAGTTATACCTAAAAGTCAACATGTTAGTATTTTCAGAAGGGTTAGTTGACCCCGAATTATACTTGATAAGTGTTAGTCGCCAATCTTTTATTGATTTTATTGGTTTGCATGAAACCTGTGGTTGATTTAGAACACTAGATTATTGTAAACCTTGATTAATTTTTTGCGCAGGCATGCTTCATGTCACCGATCTATTCTTGATTTTTTTGTGTTTGCAGGCATGCTTCAGATCACCAATGTATTATAGTCTCATTTCTTGGCCCACAGTTCCCTATTATATATACGAGTAGTATATATTAATTTGTGGTCCATGGTACATTGGTACTTAGCTAATTTTGGAAATAGAACGTACATGTATATGGAATATGGAGATCGTTATTTTATTATTGGGATAATGGCGGTCACCCAAATATTAAACCTTTTTTTTTAGGCCACTCAATTTTAAAAATTTACTTATAGGCCGCTATAATATATAATTTGTTTCGTTTCAACCAATTTCAACTAAAAAACTTCGAAAAAGTTATCTATCTATACTCCTTTATAAAAATTATCACACCCCCATTTTTAGAAATAGTTACACAATAGTTACATACAGAATTACTAAAATACCCTTAATAAACACCCACTATGGAAAAAGTTTTTATAAAATATCAAATTTACCCGTAATGAATTAATTTACACTCTAAACATTTATTTTAATAATTAACACTTTAAGCTCTTATCTTCTAAAAATTTCCACTATCACAATTACATTAACCTACACCACTTGACACCACCACCACCATCAATAGTACCATCACCGATACCACTATACCGCCTTCCCCACCACCGACGTCGCATTGCGTGGGTACCATGCTGATGTGTCATATTTTATACCATTTCTCGCGTGATTTTAAGACCAATTATTCGTTATTTTTATAGTTTTATATCCCGCTTTCGATGCTTTGAGGTTGTGTTAAGTGTTTTCAGGTTGGAAATTGATTAGACGAATGAATTGGTTGATTTTGATGACTTATAGAAGAAACGGGAGAAGGTTTCGATTGAAATCAAGCGAAAGACGAAGAAAACGAATCCTGGACTTTATAACTCCCGTTACTGGAGTAATGGCCATTACAAAGGAAAATCATGAAACTCTTGTAACTTGCAGTTACTATACTAACGGCCAGTTACTAGGCTAACGACCAGTTACTAGAGTAACGACCGTTACAAGGAAGAAGAAAACTAACGGCTAGTAAGCCCACTAACGGCCGTTACACGCTGATTTTGTATACATAGACGATTAGGGTTTAGTTTTTGAGGACAAACTTTGGCATAAAAGTTCTTTAGTTTTCTCATAGTTCGGAGCTTTTAGAGCAAACAAGTTGTTAGGGATTTACATCTTTGCACTTTTGGATTGTAATCATCATTGCTATCGGATTATCTTCAATCATTTTGGTATAATATGATTTCTTCTCTATTCGTTTGTTCTTGTGTTTTAATTATGAGTAGCTAAATCTCTTGCACCCGCTTGGGTAGTAATCATGTCATAAGGTCGATTTAATGTTGCTTGTAAGTGTTGAACAAGGTTTATATGTTTAATCGAAGATCCACATTCATTTGGGCTTAAATATTGTTTTCATCTTTTATATTATTTGATTGATAATTGTAATTAGAAGATCGGGAGAAATCTATGTCATTGTCAATTGACTTATGAAACAATTAATCGGTCTATAATTAACCTAAAGTCGTTGGAGTTCGGGAGAAACCAACGATAAAGATTTTAAACAATTAAATTCATTTTGAGTGAGTCAACG
The DNA here is from genome assembly GCF_010389155.1 of Erigeron canadensis. Classification (NCBI taxonomy): domain Eukaryota; kingdom Viridiplantae; phylum Streptophyta; class Magnoliopsida; order Asterales; family Asteraceae; genus Erigeron; species Erigeron canadensis. The sequence continues at coordinate 5,944,532 of NC_057769.1, read as the reverse complement.
CTTATGATAGAGGGATCTGATTAGGCGAATAAGCAGTTCGGGAGAAAGCTTTTAAAGATTAAATCATAAAATCAACTGAGGTTCTTAATGCTTAATTGTTTTGAGTAGAAATTAAGTGCGGGAGCAATAATCATATCTAAAGCAATTAAAGTTTCAAGTATAACGGGAGTTCATCTTGTTTACCTTCTAAGTCGTTCAACAAATGCAAGTAATATTTAGACCCGATGATTGACATGTGAGCTGATCCAAGTAGGTGTTCCTTTTAAATCTTTGTTAAGATTCAACAACCAAATATTCTCTTGCGATTAATCTTACGGGATTACTAACTTTTCTTACTAATTTTTGCAACGTGGCAATTCGGCCACAAAACCCCCTTTTTAATTTGAATCACTTTATTGTAACAATTGCTTAATAAGTCCTTGTGTTCGACCTCGGTTTACCAAGTCAACTATATTGCATACGAACGGGTCCACTGCCCGCAAGTGTGTAGTAGTCAGTAGCTAGGTATTTCGTGTTTATAAATTTAAGACTAGAAAATACACATCACATACTCGTTTAAACTACAAAAAATGTTATCATTTTACAAACTCAAAACAACGTAGATTAAAATTTATATGTGTAACACCTTTTATATCCTTAATAAAAAGACAATGTTTGCCAACTTGGGACTTTAAAACACGACTTGACATGTATTATACATGTAAGTTATAACTTTAAACATTTTTAGATTTTCAAAAGTAGAGATACTTTTATAATTTGATAAACTTTTAATATAATTTTGATCAAAATTAGTAAAAATGATACGAAACAGAAACTTTGATGGCCTATATGAAATTTTTGATAGATGGATGACCTAAAAAAAAAAAACTTAATAAATGAGTGACCTCCATATGTATTATTTTATTATTGATTAATAGTGTAATACATAATGAGTTGATTTCATCGTTAGCTATTTAGCTAAGCAATCAATTGTTACTCCAAATTGTTGTTAGTAATGTGTACTTTCAGTTGAGTTAATTAAACTTGGTTTGATTTTTGGTTCTAGACTTCTAGTCATTAGGCAACCTATAAACATACTTAACATGTAAACGTGTCTAGTTATCTAGTTGGGCGGGGAACTTCCGACAAGTGGCTCGTAGGTGATTGATTGGATAGTGGAAAAGTAAGAAAAATGCATCCATTCATTTAAGAGGTGTTGTATTTGGGGTAGACGTAGAAAGTCTCTGTATGAAGGTCTGACTTGGGTATATTCAGACGCAAGTCTGAGAAAGCAGGATTTACTCCTATTAATCGTTGTGCCTTCAGGCGGATTAATAGGGGGTTTTCCCCCATCGGGTATTTAAAATAAGCATTTCCACTTCAAGAGAGCTCGCTAGCGCGAACCCGGTTTAAATAACGTATGCTAGACATCCCGCTGTCGAATCGCGACACGAAGTTTCAAGTGAAATTCACCTTTCAGAAAAAAAATAGAGATAGTCAAAGAGAGAAGTATATATGTATTAGGCAATATTAAGAAATCACCTAAACAAATTTTTTTTGCAAGTAGCCTAGCGGGGTGGTGTGATGAGCGAACTAAGGCGAAAAAAAAAACAACGAAAAGGTGGGTTCGTCTCACTCTTTTCAGCCTTAGGTTCGAAACCACCGTAAATAAATATTCCCAAAGGTGGTCCTGAAAATGTTAAATAATAGTAATGAGGATATCCAATTAGGTCAAACGTCTCTTAGTTAAATTAGAACGGTACCCGTCCGATGCGGCAGTGTAATGACGCCATGACGGCGGCGGTGGTGGCGATAACAGTGATGACGGCGACGATTGGTGGTGGCCGCGGTGGGCAATTATTGGTGATGCTGGTAGTGGCGGTGAGTATTTAGATTATTGATATAATGTACGAGTAGTTTTTATTAAATATTAAAACTTAAAATCAATATTAAAATTTAAGTTTAATGTTAAAATTTAAAAATAAATTTGTCATAGTTTACTTCTATGAATTTGTCTCAAATTTTTATACAGAGATATTAGTAAGCATTAATTAAATTCTTTGAACCTTTTGTTTTCTTGCAAGAGCATCCATATTTTGTCTCAACTCTCAACTCTCAACTTTCTAATTTACTTTTCTTGCAACATATAAATCCTTTTTGTTCCTTGACATATCTAAAACGGGTACCAAAACCAGGGTTTATGTATGTACAATCAAAAGACAAGAACCCAACATACTCTTAAATAAAGTCATGATTCCCATTCAAAACCAACCTCCATCTCCCACCATCCAATCTCCATCCAACGGTCCATATATAAAGACACAAACTATCACGCCTTCTAAACAAAAATCATCAATTTTCATTTTTCAAACACACAAAAAAAAAAGCTTTCCTCCTAAAACCAATAAACACTCTCTTTCACACACTATCACCATCAGTCAAACACTCTTTCCTAATTCTTCTCACATTTCCACACTCTCACTCTCACTCTCACTTTCAAAAAAAAAAAACTCTTCCTATGGCAAAAACATGTCTTAATAAAACAATCTTCTCGTTAATAATAAATATTTTTGTCTTGTCCGTCGTAACCGCGTCGACGGTTACGACGGACATAGAGTTGCTACTCACACGAGTAAAACCTTCGCTGCAAGGGGAAGGTAGCAACGCACTGCTAAGCTACTGGAATACTTCAATCCCGCTATGTCAATGGCGGGGTTTAAAGTTCGTATACACTAACGGAACGCCGTTAGTGTGTACGGACACGGCATTGTCACAATGGTCTAATGTTACTTTGTTTAAAGACCCAAATATTCGTCTTCTGTCACTTCAGCTCCCGTCGGCGAACATTTCCGGCCAACTTCCGGCGGAGTTAGGTGATTTTGCGTACTTACAGAGTTTGTATCTATCTGTTAACTCTATTTCGGGTAGTATACCGTTTGAAATAGGGTATAGTAATTCTTTGTTGGATATTGATTTGGGTTATAATTTGTTATCCGGGTCGGTTCCTGGATCCGTTTGGAATTTATGTGAAAAACTTGTTTCTATTCGTGTTCATGGGAATTTGTTATCCGGGTCGATACCCAAACCCGGTTTACCAAATGTTAGTTGTGAGGGTTTGGTTTATGTTGATTTTGGGCAAAATAAATTTTCGGGCAATTTTCCGGAATTTTTGACTGGGTTTAAGGGGATTAAAGAGCTTGATTTAAGTGGGAATGGTTTTTATGGGGAAATCCCAAATGGGTTGGTTAATTTAAATTTGGAAAAATTGAATTTATCGTATAATAATTTTTCCGGGGTTTTGCCAAACTTTGTTGGGGCAAAGTTTGGGTTGGAGTCATTTGAGGGAAATGGTGTTGGATTATGTGGCGGGCCGTTGAAGGGATGTGATAATAATAGGGCTAATGGCGGGTTAAGTAGTGGTGCCGTGGCAGGACTTGTGATTAGTTTAATGACAGGAATTGTTGTGTTAGCTTCGTTGTTGATTGGGTATTCACAAGGGAAGAAAAAGAAGAATTTGGATGAAGAAGATGAGTATGATGAGGGTGAAGATGAGGAAAATGGCGGTGCTGGTGGCGGCGGTGCTGGTGAAGGGAAGTTGATATTGTTTCAAGGAGGTGAGCATTTGACGTTAGAGGATGTGTTGAATGCGACGGGTCAAGTTATGGAGAAAACTAGTTATGGGACTATTTATAAGGCCAAGTTAGCGGATGGTGGGACGATTGCTTTGAGGTTATTGAGGGAAGGGAGTTGTAAAGAGGGTGGTTTGTGTTTGCCGGCAATTAAGCAGTTGGGAAGAATTCGACATGAGAGTTTGATTCCATTGAGAGCGTTTTATCAAGGGAAGAGAGGGGAAAAGCTGTTGATTTATGATTATCTTCCGAATAGAACTCTACACGAGCTCTTACATGGTAAAGTTTCTTACTTGTACTGGTTTTCAATTTTTAGTTGGTTCAATCATGCACAATTTAATGTGTTTTGTTTAATAATGTGTTTTAGGATATGTTTGGTGGATGATAGTTTCTTAAATTTGTGTTTGATATAACTATGTTACCTTCATTAACGTGTCTTACGAACGAGTGTGTTTGTGATTGTTGTTTAAATGACATACATGATAAATTTGTTACTATATCTAATAATGTGGTTTATGATATCAATATCTGTTTATAGCTGATTTAATTTAGAAAGTCAACTAAACATATCCACACGTATTTAAAAAGTTTCCGCCATGGGGCTTGAACCCACAACTTATGGATTGATGGGTCATCACACATACCACAAGAGCCAACGCTCAAGGGTTTTTATTGCGTTTATACACTATGATTTATTCTAGTAATGTTCTTTAACCAAACTTTGTTTCTGTTGTAATGCTTACTAGTGGTTCTTATTCCGTTCCTACTAGAAATATGGTAAGTTTGCAATAAAGCTTACTCTTGTGATATACAAATTCATTCTTCTTATAGCATGTGAAATAGAAAAGACTACAACAACATGCTTACAGACTCATCGGTTACTATGAACGGAAGATCCATTTTTTACTATGATAACCGAATTTCAACCCTTCGATTTGTTTGGCGTCTTACTTTTTCAATATAAAAATTGTGTGTCATATGACCCATATTGACCAAAGTTTTCAACTGTACAGTATGTCAAAGTCTTGATTAATATGCACTTTTAGATCAATCTCAACGATTACTTGGTTATGACATGCGCTTTGGTAATAGTTAGTCGAAAGTTGAATCATGTATGATCTAATTAGAGATTGCAAGATATATACATATCCTACTGAATGGGTTGGTCTTGGTTATCTTTCATCGCAACTGGCTTTAATAGATGAGGTCAAGCAATGGGTAGAAAACATCCAAAGTGTATCTTTTAATATTTTTCAAGTTTAATGATAGTTGACACACTATTTTTTCTTAAAACAAGTTCTCTTGATAGTTGGATGTAATCAGGCAAACCGCGCCGGCCTCCTTGTTTTAACCTGTTTACCAAATTTTCCTATCGAGTGTTATCTCTAGATATAATGGTATCATGTAAACTTCTACCATTACACGTTTATCCAGCTAATTAATAGATTGTGGTTTGTTTTTCCAGAAACACGTCCTGGGAAGCCAGTTTTGAATTGGGCTCGACGGCACAAGATCGCATTGGCTATAGCCAAAGGACTAGCCCATCTGCATTCAACTATTGAGACACCTGTTACTCATGGGAATATCAGGTCACGAAACGTCCTCGTTGATGATTTTTTCGTAGCCCGTCTCACAGATTTTGGGCTCTACAAACTCATGATCCCAGCAGTAGCTGATGAAATCATTGCAGCAGCAAAAGCTGATGGGTACAAGGCCCCTGAGCTTCAAAAGATGAAAAATTGCAATTCAAGAACAGATGTGTATGCTTTTGGGATATTATTATTAGAAATTCTATTAGGAAAAAAGCCTGGAAAAACTGGTAATCGGGACGCTTTTGTTGATCTGCCAGCAGTAGTAAAGGTTGCGGTTTTAGAGGAAACAACAATGGAAGTTTTTGATGTTGAAGTGTTAAAAGGTATCAGGAGTCCAATGGAAGATGGTGTGGTTCAAGCTTTGAAGCTAGCAATGGGGTGTTGTGCCCCGGTTGCATCAGTTAGACCATCCATGGAGGAAGTTGTGAAGCAGCTAGAGGAGAACAGACCAAGAAACCGGTCAGCTTTGTATAGCCCGGCTGAAACAAGAAGCGGACTGGATACACCTTTTTGATCTTTTAGTGGGTTCAAATCATGAAAACACAATATAGTTGTTTTTCTGGGTTTGGTGCTCCAGGGTGGTCATTTTATCATATAGTTTTTACGAGTAGTTTGTACTAGATGTATGCACCGGAATGTAGCAAGATTTGGTTGAAAGTTTAGCTTTGAATTTTTATAATATTAAAGATGTCGAGATACTGTAAAATTATTCTATTTATCCTTGGTGTACAAGGTCCATAATAGTTATTTTGTTAGATGGTTTTCATCAAGGAAATTGGATATATTGAAAATATTAATAGGTTTAGTATCTGGGGGTGTAAGTAACTTTTACACTTTTTCTATTGTGTGAATGTAACTTTCATTTGGTTCATTGTATGTAACTAACTCGCTAAATTGAACGATTAATGTAAAAGTGTATACGTGGCACACTATATGAGATGCCATGAAAACGTTTTTGATTGATCAACGTAAAAAATTTACATTAATTGTTCAAATTTAGCGGGTTAGTTACATACAATGAACCAAATGAAAGTTACATTTACACAATAGGAAAAATGTAAAAGTTACTTACACTTTCAGATACTTAACCCAATATTAATCAACCTAACTCATATGTCTAAAAATCAACTTAAAACCTTAAGAATTTGACATGTGGATTCCACTAATTATCTTTCTTAATCTTGCCCTCTGATTTTTTTTACATGTCATCATCTTACTATTAGGTATATCTTTAGACACACCAATCAAGTTGATTTATCATTATCCATTATTCAAGGGTTTTCATAAGTTAGCTTCGCATTATTTTATTACCCGGGCTGAAAAAAGAATCATAAGTGATGCATCCATGTTGATTCATGAAAAACAAACGTCTGATGGCAAGATTATCGTGACTTCTCTTTTCTTGTGTTAGATGTATACACCAAGTTAGCATTCTAGATAATCCGTGTTGGAATATGATCGGGTGGTATCATTTGTGTCATGATAATACTCTAGTGATTTAGTTTTGTTTGAATTCAACTAGTTTTAGCTTTTATTTAAAAGAAAAAGTTTCAAAATGAAAGATTAATTAAAGTAACGTTTTAAGAGTTTTTAATTTGGTAGAAGCTTTTAATTTTTAAAAATCTTACACAAATACCTTTTAAACACAACTTACAACTTTGCTTAAAAAATTATAACTTACCATTCCAAGTAAAAACTACAATTATAAGTAATAACTACTGTAACTATTTTAGCCAACGATACCCTCTGTCAATAATCCAAACTAGCTATTAAAAGAAATTCTAAATACTTGTAATGGCCAATAATAGTCAATATCTCGTTGTTTATGGTACATACAAGACTTCATCATTATATCGTGAGGTTTCCCTGGTCCCTAACTGACTGAATGGAAAAAGAAAAAAAAAAAGAAATTCCAAACACAAAATTTCAGAAAGTATTTGGTATGGGCCGATTGTCAAAGTTATATTCATAAGCCTAAAACTAAATAAACCTGGCCCATTGTTCCACTAGCCTCGAGTCTTCCGGCTCACACCAACAAACCACCCCAATGATCTCGCCCCTTTCCTTTCCCACCCAACCCTAACCTAACCCACCCTCCCAACCACCGATCATCATGGCTTCCGACGACGACGATCACAACGCCACCGTATACACTGACGAACAAGATTTCGAAGAAGAAGACGCTGAAGCCGACGACCTCATCGACGACGAAGAACAAACTCACCAAATCGACGACGAAGAAAACGAAGACGTCGACCTCATCGATGACGATGAAAACGCCGAAGACGACGATGATGAAGAAGAAGACGCTGAGGAAGACGATACAGATTTAATTTCCTCCGCCGGCGCCGGTGACGGAGATGTCACCGTTGCCGGATTTCCTCCAGCAACCGTAACAAATTCGACGGTAACGGCCTTGCAACAGAATCATAACGGTAATTCTGTTACAACAGAAATTGCGAAAAAACCGGCATTGGATGGTTCTAGAAGGTTATTTCAAAAGTTATGGACAGATGAAGATGAAATTGAATTATTACAAGGATTTTATGAATATATTTCAGAAAGAGGTTTTATTAATAGTAATCATCATCACGATACGACGGCGTTTTATGATCAGATTAAAGGAAAATTACAGTTAGATTTTAATAAGAATCAGTTGGTTGAGAAACTTAGGAGGTTGAAAAAAAAGTATAGAAATGTTTTGAGTAAGATTAATGCAGGGAAAGAGTATGTGTTTAAAAGTCCACATGATCAAGCTACTTTTGATTTGTCATGTAAGATTTGGAATGAGGGTGTTTCGGTTTGTGCTGTGCCGGTTTCGGCTGTGGCGGATGGCGGTTTTGATGATGAGGAGATGGTTAATGTGGATGGAAATGTGAATGTAGGTTTTAATTTGAATGAGAATAATGGGACCGAAATTGGGGATTCCGGAAGTTTGGAGAAGAAAGGGTCGCGGTCAAGGAAAAGGTCGAGGTCTACGCCGGGGGCGGTTAAAGTTGAAGAGAATTATGATCAGAAACAGACGCAGTACGGGCAAGGTGTTGGGGTGGGGGTTTCTAATGTGGTGACGCCGAATGTGGTTGAAGAGACGGTGAAGAATTGTTTATTGCCGTTGTTTAGGGAATTGGTAAATAGTTCGATGAATGGGGCTGGGGGTTTCGGGTCGGGGATAGGTGGGATGAATATGGGTGCGTTTGGTGGTGGGTCGCTGGGTTTTCAGATAGGGGATATGAATGATGTGAAATGGAGGAAGCAACAAATATTGGAATTGGAGGTTTATTCAAAGAGATTAGAATTGATGCAAGATCAGATTAAGTCGAAGTTGGAGGAGCTCAAGTCGATGGGGAGCTGATAGAAAGGGTGTTAAGCCTTTGGATGCTATTTGTGAGTGATTTCTAGAGTTCATATAATTAATTTTCTTGTTTTTGAGCTTATTAGTATTATAAAATGGTGCATAATAAGGCTGGGTTTACTAATATGTTTAGTGTTTTATCTTTTTTTCTTATAATGTTATGCTATGAAATAATGTTAGTTTGAAGCTTCTAGCCTTTCTTGTATTGTGATGGAATTAACATAGTTGAAAACTAATAATTCTATTTATTAAGTGCCTGTTCACCAAATATTCAATGATGGTTCTTTCTTTGTCCGTACTTGATTCTCCGTGGCTATTTTTTAACTATCAATTTCACTGCGGAGTTGCTTTGTTCCCTTCTTTGACAAATCCGGAGATAAAACTATGCTACAATCTATGAATTTGCTAAGGTAGATACAAACATTGCAATATGTGGCACCCATCTTAGTGTTATCCATAAACTGTAACATAGTTTTTTGTCCCGATTTTCATCAAAGAATGGGAACAAAGCAATTGTCAGTGGAAGTGATAGTTTAAAAAAGGGTATTGGAGAATCGAGTATGAACAAAGAAAGAACCATCATTGGATGTTTGGTGAACAAGCACTTGATATAGAGAATATTTAATTTTCAGCTATTGCTTAAAGGATTTTAGGGGTACTTAACTAACAACACACGACCAGGTTGTAACTCGTTTTTAGTATAGGCAAATATCCTCACGTATTTACTGTTTGTTCACAATAGGACGATATCGCACAACCTCTTGGTAGATGGATCACCTCAAATACAACTTCGCCAAATTCCCTTTGGTAAAACAAGATTTAACTTCTAAATTAGTGTTTTGTTCAGACTGACTTGAGCTTAAAAAGTTAAGACTGGGATTACTATGAGACAAAATTAACTCATCTCTTCAAATTAATTGTTTATATTTACAGCCCTGCTTTTACCCTAGAAGCCTTTGCTTGTATTATTTTAGTGTCCAAGTGATGGCAAACCAATTTCAGCAGCCATTATCTAATGTGCATCTGCAAAAACCTTATTGGTACACATAAGTACCGCTTCATGCATCATTTAGGATCATGCTGCAATATGTTTATTAAAATGTAGAGTATATGTCATCTACAAGTCAAAGTGCTAGGAAAAGAAGCCATGAAAAATCAAAGTAATGTCACTCTTCCAAAGTGTCTAACATCTATTTAAGTTGTATGTTTAACTGCTAAATAGAAATGTATCAAATTATTATCCAAAATGCGAAACATGCTTTCTCATGCACTATCTCGAACTTTCCCGAAAAACGACACTATAGATGGCATTTCCTCACATACCTCCCTTATTCCAAGAAATCTAAATACTGAAATCCCAAAACTTGCCAAAAGAAGAAAACAAAGATCTAGAAAAGCTGCTTCTTTTTTCCTATTCTTTCCTATCTAAGGAAAACTTATATATCTATTCATAAATGTAGTGAAAGATCAAGCTTTTGAGTATCTTTATCCGTAAGACCTTTACTTTCACTCATCACATTCACAAACATATGTTCTGGTGAATCTTCAATCTGAATTCTTCCCTTATGACAATTGAAGAAACCTTGATTTTCATCTTCTTGATCAAACTGATTATTGATATAAGGATTCTGATTGATGCAGTTGGTTCTGTAATACATAAGATTATCGAACCGACCATAATGCTGACTTTGTAACTGACAGAGATTAGCAGCATGAGCAGTAATATACAGAGACGGATTAAGTATCCCCATTTGATTTGTAGGAGAAAACAATAGTGGAGCTTGTGGAAGTAATGAATTAGTACCATAGTTGCATTGAGTGTTAGCTGCTCTTTTCGCTTTTCTTGCTGCTGTTCTCTCTTTCTTGTGTGCATTCTGATGACCTCCCAAAGCTTGAGAACTATGAAACTTTCTTGAACAAAATTGACACGGAAAAGACTTCATCGTTTTATGTTCGCCATTGCCAACATTCCCGCCTTCCATTTCCGTTTCCCTGTTAATTTACACAAAAACTAGGTAAGTAAATTTTGGTTATTTCCTATCTGAAGAAAATACTCGTGAAGTAGAATGAATCAAAGACATGATATTTATACTAAAAAAAAGTGTAAGACCTTGAAGATAGGATAATGACAATGTGGTCAGCAAAGAGTGGCAGGGGAAATGATCAGAGTTGAAGATGGGTAGAAGATGTAGGAAAAAGAGTTCTTCAATTAGTTTATTGTGATTGGAAAATGTGTTGGTGAATTGTTAATGTGGGATGTATGTACGTATGTATGTATATATAGATAATAGATAATAGATATATAGATACACAAAACTTATAGAGAGAGACAGAGGAGAGATGGAGGGGGTGTATTTTATGGGCTTGGGAACAGAAGAGATAAGAGAGGGATAGGTGAATAAGTGTGCACCAATACGTTGCTGCATGCTGCTGCAAAAATTTATATATATATTTATGTTTATTATAGTTAGAGAAGCAAGTAACAGAAGGGAAGTGGCTTGGGAAATGGAATCTAATGTAATGTCTAACTTCTTTATGCACTTAAAAGTTTCTGACAGTGTATGGGGTTACATGGGCACTTGGTCTATCTTTTGCAGGCAGGCATTTTTTACACTTCACTTGTTCATCCAGAAATCTTTGTGCAAAAATCCAACTATCCAACTAAAAGTAGTATCAAAATTGAAAACAATCTGAGTATTTTTTGCTCGTCGTGTAGCTAATCTTCCAAAACAACCCTAGAGTTTTTTTTTTTACAAAATACCAAAATCGACGTGATAATAAAAATTTAGGAATAGAGCACTTGCAAAATAGAGCTTTTCGGATGTGTTGTGCGAGGTTCATTTCCTACTGGCCCCAATTCATGGTGGCCGACTAGTTAGAAAAAAGTAAAGTAATTTAGAATGTTGTAATCTTGGATTGATAGTTCAAGTAAGAAGATTTGCCTTTAATTAGTTTGTTAATAATAATAATCATAAATTGATTATCTTGGATTGTAATTTTGATATAAAGTTATGCTTTGGTGGCTGTGGAATGGAAGATGCTGGCAATCCTACTATCTGAAGCTAAAGCTTTTAACAGCAAAGTAGTAAACAACTCATTAAATAAAATTCAAATTTCGTCTTGTATTTGGTCATTCTTTACAGTTAAAATTTATGCTTGCTGCATATCTATCTGTATCTACGTCTTTAAGTTCTTATCTACAACAATAGACTTCAATTTAAAGACTTCAATTTAAAGTACAATTTTTTAGGTTGAAGTCAAGTTACTACAACTTTGCTTGCACAATGAAATCAGTTCTTGCAAGGAAAAGTTCCACGACTCCATGTTATCGGTCCAATCATTTAAATTGCCATGTAGGAAAACAAAACGTTTTGTATAACTAAAATTGACCAGAATACCCAAAAAAAAAAGAACTAAATTTTGAATTTCTCCGAAGTGCAGAAGAGAAAATATAATGTCTAAACATAAACATTGAAAAAAGTTTGGTATTTTAACGATTAACCATTCATAGTTTCATACACCACTAAAACCTGTAATAGTTATAGTATTTTTTTTTTTTTTTTTTAACAACAGAATAATATTTATAGTATTACTCGTTTGTCGTTTTTATGGTGTATTGAGAGATATAATGGTTTAAGTTTTAGGCTATGTATATATCATATTTGGTGGTGTAGAAATCAATTACGTCAATTGACCATCAATGTTATCCAAAATAAGACATCGAGACCATACACCATGTCGTCTTGTAGTGCATTAAAGTGACATTGAGACCATAGTAGCATCTTTAGTTATATTGCAAGGTAACACTTCAAACTTCATAAAACAATAAAAACATAACTATATAATAACTGAGGTAGTTAATGGCTATGTTTACCAAAAAGATATCTAATGGTCATTAGAGGTAAAGGGTTAGATCAATGGTTAAGCTATTGTCCTTGGAAAACAGAAGTCAAAGGTTTGATCCTCATGCCCAACAAGGCTAGAGGTTTTTTTCTACCTTTGATAGAATCTGGAAGCAGTCTCTCTACTTTTGGCAGTGATAAGACTGTCTACATCTTAATCTCTCCATACACCGTCGAAGATGATAATTGGAAACCAAAACCTATGAAAGACGTAATTACCTTATACCTAATGGTCTTTATGTAACTCATTAACCATCTCCATTGTGACAAGAGATCTCATTTTCTGATAAGATTTTTTATGTTAATACCTCATTATGTAACATCCTTCAAGGTGACTTGAAAAAAGGTTAAAAACGACCACAAAGATACTGAGATTAGTCTCTAATTTCAAATGAAAAAAAAACTCGCCCATTACGTATTACTTGAATAAGAAGACCCTCATCCATCATATATAGGCATAAATTTTTTTGTCTTGAAAAGTACTAGTTATACATTTAAAATAATGGCTTTATATATATGATGATGGCCTAAACTTTCGTCCAAAGCTCATTGTATATGTCCAATTATCCAAAGTAACATGCATTGTGTTTATCAAATTTCAATTATTGTTACAGTATGTATGCATTCACGATTGTTTTGCTAAAGTGGCATCAATATAAGTTGTCACGTGCAATTGTACAAGTCGTCGCATAAGCAACACTACAAGAAAAACACCATGGTCGTCGCTATATGTGGCCTTTGTTGTCTCCACAAGTATATAGCAACCACAATGTTGTCGCATCTATGTTGTCATAAAATCCCCGTCTCCTTATGTACGACAATCTGATAGTTTTTCTATCTTTGTTTGTGCTTTCCCTAACTTATACTCTTTTGAAAAGTTATTCAAGGGCTTTTTCACTGTTAAAACTTTACCCTGTCAAAGACCATTTACACTGGCTAGTATTATCTTTTTGAAAATAGTCAAAATTATGAATGGAAAAGAAAGATAGAAAGAAGGAATTTAATAGAATTAATACTAGTTAGTTGCAAAAGAAATTGAGTGGATACACGTCTCTGTAAAGATCTTTATAAAGATGTGGTCGATTATGGGAGAAGGAAAGAGTAGTGTTAAGTTGTCACTGCAAATATCTGACACCTTCCCCTCCACCCCACCGCTGTTGTGTCCGCAACTGGTTCGCCTACTTTTAACTATTCTATTGGCTCTTCTTCTGCCGCCCACTTTCACTTTTATGTTATCATGCAACTTTTTTTCTTTTTCTTGTTAAATAATACTATGTTTAATAGTTAGGTTTGTAAGAATTAGTAATTAGATTTCAACGTTCGAATTTGAGACCTGGACTTCAAGAGATCAAGCTTTTCATCTCTCCCTTAAATCATCACTAGACTTCATTCGTTCACGCAACTCTATATCCTTGTCAGTTTTTTCTCTCTAGCTCTTTGATTTATTATTTTTGATCACAACATTAATGTCCATTTGAGTAATGTTATACAAACTAGAAACTACAGTGAAAACCATTATTATCATGTAGTCTAAGACTCTGTTTTCGACTTACGCCTTTGACCTCTCTTTTGATCTATACACAACATAGTTCGTTAATAGATATAATAAGAGGATACGAAATAATACAATTATTGCCCATAACAAAAATACAAAATGTAGACGAGGACATGATGAAGAGTGAAGACCATGCTATGGATCTCCAAATGTTTATCAACTTCTTTACTTAAGTGATGTTCATGGCGTGACCACTATATATCACATAAGGTCACATGATGACGGTTACTTTATTGGATAGTTTCTTTTAAAGTTATATCAACTTTATAAGTTAAAGTTGAAATGATTTTAACTTTTGAATTAAAATTAAAGGTTAAAATACAAACTTAATTTCAACTTCACCTCTAAAGTTGATTGAAACTTTAGAGTATCTCTATCCTACTTATAATCAACGTTTCAAAGTGTACTTTAACCGGCAACCATGAAAAATGGAAAACTAAATCAACAACGTTGTTGATAGCAAATTGATTATATAAACCCAAAAATCTTGAGCGATATGAAGCTATATACCAGAAGACAGAAGTTGGCAGAGTGGGTAACTTCAGACGACGATCCTTTGGGTCTTTGGAATGCATTACATCCTCACACATAATCAACTTTGGTTTTATATAAATTAATAAATACAGTATAACTCAATATAAATAGTAATTATAAAAGGATGAACTATACAAATTACAAAACGGCTAAAACCAAATCAAAGAAGAAACACCCTTCTAACGCGTAAATGAATATACATGAACAGGAAAACAAATAATCAAACAATAGAGCAATGAGGCAGCATGATTCTTTTTCCTTTCACTATTTTTTTGGCAAGGCAAACAGGACTGCAAAATTTCTATCAACGGTGACATCAAATGCATAAAGTACACACATTAAAATGAGAGGCTATACTTGATAGAAACTTGAGATACGCATGCTGGCAAAACATATATCAGTAGAGGTGGTAACTGGTTACTCAATACTTCAATTGTAAAGTTTGCACTTATGCACACCCAAAACAACCAGATATAGAAATTGAACTTGAACGTTTGGGTGGTCGTGAACTCGACTGTTTGGGTGGAGAAGCTTTTGAGGGTTTGGTTGGAGGTACTTTTGCAGGTTTAGTTGGGGGATTCTTATCGGGCATTTGTAGTGGAAGATGTTTTAAGAAGGCTCTAACAGCCCCTTCAACACCATCCTCATTCTCCATTGCCTTTGCAAGTTCCACCGCTCGTTCCTTTACCTGCAAAATTTTCAGAAACGTTCAAAGTTCAAGATTTGGCAAATGATTTTCGTGTTTTATAATCTGCAAGACAAAGATCCTACTTAATACCGTTTATTTGAGGTGCCAACATTGACCCATTTACTCGTCAATAAATCAATTTGGGTTATGTTATCTCCATCAGATGTGAAATATATATCGAAAACTTGGCTAACATGTGAATGGTCCAATGTGTATGTTTAGCACATGGTAAATAATAAATTTCTCTAAAATGTAGTGGGTGGGGAATGTCACCATCTTATTATTAGGAGCTTGAAATTACACTACCGTTTGACGAGGATATCTCATTATCATTAAGCCAGCTACATTGTTTCATTCAAAAGATATGATTATTATAATAACAATACAAATTTTGTGATATATAACTACCAAAATAAAAATAATCAAGAAAAATTGAATGTAAAGTATTTCAGTCAACATAGTCTGAATAGAGCACACCACATAAAACATAGCAGAACCGAGAACTGGACTGAGCTAAATGAGTTTAGTACCACTCCACTTCAGGCTTAGAAGTACCTGGTTTGGTTGCAGATTGGATGATAAACCACATATACACTTAAAGTCTTATCGGTTCAGTTCGGAAACTGATTAACTAATTTTTTGAAAAAACCTAGAACCGATTTGAAAACTCAGTTTATGAACAAGTCTAGAACATGAACCAAACCATATAAGATAAGTTCGATTTTTCAGGTTTGTTGGTCAGACCAATTTTTGCTCACCTAAATAAAATCTAGTTCTTTGTGTGACTTAAATTAGATGTGTATTTTTTCCGGCAAGGGATATATATAAATAATACAAAGCAGTGTTTACCTTGGGATCTAACATAAATTTAATAGCATCAACCAACTTGTTCAGTGAAAACTGCTCAACAGGTATGGGTGGCGGCCCAACACCTCTGCTATGAACTCGTTCTCCCCAAAAGGGTTGGTCACCAAAGAAAGGTACAATTGTAGTTGGGCACTGTATTGCAAATAAAAGTAACAGATATTCAGAAAAGTGATATATCATAAAAGAACTGTGTGCAAGAGTACTTGCTAAAGAGTGTTACCGCAGCTTTAAGACCAGCAGCTGTAGTTCCAGCGCCTCCATGGTGTACCTGAAAGTATTAAAAGAAAAGTCAACACCATTAGAAAAAACCACTATCCTTAGTGGAAGATTCAGACAATCTAGATTTTAGAGTGAACATTTTTAAAACATCAAAAGTCAAAAGTATTACGCCTCTAGTAAAGGTGGTAAAAAGGATGGACCGAGTGGATTGCTTCAACCCAAAAACATATTTTGTTCCATTGTATGCTAACTTTCTATGCATAATTAACGTGATATGATTAAAAGTATATATAATCACGATAATACTTTTTTGTTTATAAATCGCGATTGAGTAGGTACTATGCATTAAAAAATCCTGGTTAACTTCTGGAACATTTCATTTTCAGCTAAACTTTTTTTTACCCACGCGATCCAGTGGAGATAAATACACAATCAATTAATTCATAAGTAAATGGGTCAATATTGCAACCTCAAATGGAGATTCAAATCCCAATCATTGTTTACAATCAAGGTTACCAAATAAAAAGATCAAAGATGGTGAAGATGCCTTAAAGTTTTGGGTTCAGTAAGTGCCAATTTTATCTGGTCTTATAATAATAAGTAAAAGCAAACCACATCTGACAGGCAAAGTATAAAATTTTATGGAAGACCAACATAACTATATAGAAGCAAAGTAAATGATACCCGGAAACTTCGAATTATGTTTATTAAGAAAACAAATGAAAAAGTTCAGTACTTACCACAGATGCACATTGCAAGAAAAGCCAGTCATGAGGGACGTTGTCCAGTGTATAAATAAAATCCTTTGGCTCTTTCACTGAAGAGAGGAAAACAAACTAGCTGCATTAGTTTAAATTCTACAAATGCCAAAAAAAAAAGCACTCATTTTTAGAGGTCTTCTCGGGTCAAGATTACAGAGGACCTGGTCGAACTGAAAGCAAAAACTGATCCAGTTCTGGAGAAGTGATTTGATCCCAGACCACACAAGACACAACGATTCTCATACAAACTCGTGGTTTTCTAATTGAAAGATACTGATGTAGAATTTTCTGACGGCATCGTTTCAAGTTTTATAATTAATAATTTGACCCAATTTAAAGGGAACGGGTATTTTCAAAGGTATAAAACCAAGAAGTAAACAGAATATAACAGGTTCGCTTTATTTGTCGAAAGCGACCCGCTAATAAAAAAAGGAAACATAATTTAAGTTGAGGAAAAATTTAATATTAAAATTGCAACCACATAGAAAGTAAGGTAACCATAAACTTACAGTTACCAAGGCCACCCCATCCTTTGTTGATGATGCCTCTTTGTCCTGTCTTTTCTAGAGCTTTGACAATCGTCTGTGTCATTTTCTCAGGCTCTTGAACAGGCTGAAAATGGGTATATGAACTTGCATTCAGGCATTATCATTGGATAATTGAAGTATTTTTTTTGGGACAGATAGAGGGCAAGGGTTGCCACATTAAGTAAGCAAAGAGATATTCAGTTAAGGTAGGTATAAGTGTATAACCCCATTAAATTAGACAATTATCCCTACCACGACTTGGTTTTATGGTTTTCAGTGGCATAAAGAGCATAGCGAATTTAGTTACTCTGAAACCTCCTAGGATTGTGCATTAAAGTTTGTGTTCGTTATTCATATTTGATATGTGAATATGCATGTGATAAGATGTGGATAATTTGCACCCTTCATTATCAAAATGCCTACTGAGATCGTCTGATTTTGGAATTATATATTATATCAAGAAAGAGGTAAGCAGTAGATACTGCAATGCATGCACTGTACAGATTGTTGCTTCATTTTTCTTCTCTCTTTTTTAAGATTATATACAGCTTATAATATGATGATATAGGTTGTATAAATCCATGATAGAAAAAACTCACAAGGCTACCAAACCCAATGTAGATAGGCTTTGGACCAGATTCAAGCCAGCGTACAAGATCTTCAGGAGGTTTGTAATTTGAAGCAAGATCAAGGAAACAAAATCCAACCACATCAATTTTAGGTCCCCAATCTGCATAGTTAATCAATTACAAAGCATCAAGTCTTGAATACTAAAATTCAATCAAGCTATTAGCATTAGGTATAGATAAAACATGATGCATCATTTGATATTTTGTCAGACGATCAACCTTTGTGATCTTTTTTCTGAGAACATGCAGAACCACACCTACAGGGGTGAAAAAACATGCACATTGATACACCCCTCAGATTCTAACTGGACATTTGACAATAGCCCTGGAGGTGGCAAACGAGCAGGTCAAACTGGTACGGTTGTGGATCAAAATAGGTTCGGGTCACTCACGTAACTTTTATGTGCTAGTCAAAAGGGGTTTAGAAAAACCCACTAAAGGTATCTTTGTTGAACTTGTAAATAATTGATATGTTAAATTTAAATCACAAAACTATATTGTTGTTATAAACATTTACATAAAATGAATTAGAACGTTGTTTTAATTTATTTTTTAAAAATATTTGACCCTTCTAACCTATTCGGCCCATTTAACTCATTCCAATATAACTAAGGCAAGTTTAAAATGTTGAACTCCTCCAGCTCCGTGTGGTCTAATAAACTTGACAAAGACCAGATCCACCCATGGGGACAAGTACAAGATCGAAAGAGAAATTCCTAAGAAAGATAATGAGGGGTTTATTGATACCACAGACACACTTTGCATTGAATGAACTGATGCATCACAGAGTTCATGGAAATCACCTTTTGGTTTGGGAACTAAATGAGGACTCCAAATGTATCCATACGGAATATTAGCATCAGAGCCTTGAGAACCACTTAGATACGTAACAGGTCGCAGCTTCAGCTTTTTCTTCCTAACATCGTTTATCATGTCTCGAATTCCAAGCCAAATCAAAGAGTCAACTATTTGATATGACAGCTGCAAAGTGAAAACACATAGAATATAGTTAACGGTGTATAACAATGCAAAAATTATAGCTCGAGAAACGTGAGATCAACGAATGAACCTACTCTATATCCAGCCGGTTGCTTGACACGAGATAGAGGATGAGGAAATTCGCTAGTAGGCCTGATAAGTAAACCCTTAAGTCAGTGATAATGCAAATAAGAATCCCAAGTTAACCAAATAACAGAAATATACACTATAGGCCAATCTAAGGTGAGTCATGGAGGTGCCAAAATGAGCACTCACCACTTGGTTCCATCGGGTTGACCCAAACACATTTTGTCCAATTTTATAATAAAAGATAAGTGATTAATGGTGTGTCTAATATGATAACAAAAATAATGCTATCTAAAGGATAATCTATATGTTGACAATACGGTTTAGGAGGTTTCAAACATCAACAAAAACACTACAAGGCTATAAGTGCCTTCAACCATTTGACCTATTTCCTGACAAAAATTTCTTAGACAACCTGTTTGACCCATTAGAGATAAAACATAACCTAAATCAACCTATTCATAACCAATTGGGACGGAACTTTCATCTCTTACAAATTGTAATTGACTGTTAATTAGACAACTTTCTAACATCATCCAGCAAGTTCCACACAGGCACACATTAAGAAGTTTTTAGATGCCATATTCTATATCAGAGAAAAACTTACGTCCAAGGCATTGTAAAAAATATATGAATGGGTATTTTCAGTGCTTCTGCAACATGTGTATGTCCTGAAATGTAGTCAAATATATTAGTAAACAAATACACACCTTTAAAGTAATAAACTATACAGGGTTAAAAAACTGGAACAAAATAGTTATTATGAATCCATGAGTTACAATGAAGAACCAACATATCATGCTCAAATAGAAATTACGTAAGCTAAAAGCCACAAAGGATGTACTAAATGTTAAAATCTAATGCTCAAATAATGAAATTAAGTAGACCAAAAACCATTAAAGAAGAATGTGTTAATTTATTTTATATCTACTGGTAGTATATTCCATATAGCATCTGAGCTTATTAAGAAACCTGTATTATAAACAGTTAACTAGCTTTAGTATATGATACAGCCTGATAACGGACTGCATATATATTTTACTTAACAGCAATGCATCATTGTTTATTAACAAAGATACATCTGAATCCTCATAAATATCAAAATATGTATTTATAATAGCCAGATCAGAGTCATGTATTCTGTTAAGTTTCTCTCAAAGATATATCTTAGAAACCGACTTCAAATTCTAATAGGGTTAGTGCACCATAATCTAACATACTATCTTCTTTTGTATATAATGTTCATTACCTTTTACCATTTATTGTAACATACTTGACATTTTGTGCAATTGAATGTAGCATGTTATATTACGTGGTGAAAATTTGAAATATGTTCCACGTAGCTACAATTATATTACAGCAGCTGCATGAAAATGCAAGTATGTTACATACGATGGTAATTAAAAATAATAATAACAAAGTTGTAAACAATGGGAAAAAGGTCAAGTATTTTACATAATGCCATAGTGGTGCAATTAACCCATTGTATAACAATCATAAATGCACATACAGTGGAGAACTACCAAATCTAATTTAATTCATACAATAGACAAACAGCTTATATATGATGTCTTAACTTTCAAGCAAGAAATATTGAATACGACACTTAACTTAAAATACATGTAACTCCTGGATGAGTACATTTGTATCAACCAAATGCACATGTTCATTGGAAAAATATAAATAAGAGAAAATGATCCATACTGCAGACTTTACCTAAGCTTAGGTACTGAAACTTTTAAAAAAAATTACAAATTAAACCTTTGAATTTGATAAACATACATAGTAGCCCCCCCTGAATTTTACATAACCTCCCCTTGAATTTTACATAATCCCTCCCTGCTTAACCTAATATAGGTACTGCATGCTTTACCTAACCTTTCCCCTATAAATAATATATATAATGATAAGTAGAAAAAAGAACTTTTTTACCAACACCCTCTTCAAGACCACATAATTTGTTATAACTTCGAAACAAAAGGTCATCAACGACAAAAGCAAAGTACATGGTATAATGTGACGTTACATTTTGCGAGAAACCGATCACAGTACTTGAATGAATAATCAAGACAGGTAGTTTACCATATGCTGGGGGATTGGCCATCATTGCATCTGCTTTAAAAGGAATTCCGGTATCAAGATCAGGTTCTTTGCATGCTGCAAGTAATGAAAAAATAATGTCTTTCATCTGACTCCTCTGAGCATTAATTTCTGAAGGACCAGAAGGCAAAAACCCTTTATTCTTAACCATGTCTGCATAACAACAATATATAAAAACTCCTGAGTTGATGACATTATAAAGGAAGCTTCAAATTTAATTGGAACCACTTAATCAAGTAATGATCATTAAGATAGCCTGATGTTCTAAACAGCATTCATCAAGTTAACCGATTGATAGATGGTTAGGAATTTCTGAAATAATAAACTACGAAGCTTTTGTAACAAGTAGAAATGCAGAATTTTTCATGGATTTTCAGTTTTCAAAGATGGAAATTGTATGCATCTTTGTTTAGTGTCGTGAGCATTTTGTGAATTCAAAATATTACTCGTACAAACAATCCAATCTTTTTCTTGTAGGGCATAATCCGCTCATGGGATGTATTAACAATGTTCTTCGAAATTTCAAATGTGGCACCCACATGAATCAAAAACTCGGTAGTTTAAAGTCATCAGGTTGGTGTAGACAAAAGAGGCAATAAGAACATACATTCAGCAAGAACTTTAGGATCTCCACCAAGAGGGTAGAACTCCAAACCAGCAGTCAAGACAAACTCTTTATAGTTTGAATGGCTTGCCAGTCTAACACGATGACCATATTCCTGAAATAAATTCAGTTTTAGATCATAAACATTGGTCTGTAGAAGAAAACAAAATTCTCAACTAAGAATTTGTGATCATTAGATCACTCCATCAATCATTAAAATTCACCTCTTTAAAGTACATCACCTAAATTTAGATTGAAATAGAAACATGAATGCATGAATTCTTAAATGGTTGTAAGGATGAACGTCACGACAAATAAACACATTCAATGCGCCCAACCTTCAAAATTGCTTTATTCAAAAGTTTAGATTATTATCGTACATTACTATACTATTGTTTTTGTTATCATAATCAATCATTATAGTGTTGTAAGTGTGAGAAATGGACAAAAAAGTGTTGATGGGTCAACCTAAGCATATCTGACCCATTTTGACCCGTACAAAACTGGCGTTTTTGACCCAAGCTTGTTATGACCCGCTACCCAATCCGTGACCGATCTGGTTACCTCCTCTAGTTAAACCTCAAACCAAAGATGGTAAAGCACTATAAACATAAAAGCCCACCTGCAAACGTTTTCCAATTGCAACGAATGGCTGCACATCACCACGAGTTCCAACAATAAGTATTACTATTTGTAATGGTCGAAAATACCGAGGTTCGGATGAGTCGGGATTATCTTCACCGCATACATTGTAAACTTGCCCATTTCCACCCCCCAAAGCATTCATTTCAAGATCGCAAGGCATCTCAAATTCTACTGTGCCATCATCTTTTACAGTAGCAATTCTGTTCAACAATTGGAGCTGCAATGTTTTTAATGTTTAACATAGTCACAAACATGCAAATGTAGACATTCACACAGCTACAGCAAAATAAAATCTGTTTGACAATATAATATACAAATGAAAGGTTCTAAATAGAAGGAAAAATACCTACTACGGAGTAGTTACTGCAAGTCTGAAACTATGTGTCTAAGACAATGAAGGGTTTTTTAATACAACAAACTTGTTGAAATATAATCCCAACTTAGCTAGGGTCTGTTTATTTTTATATTCAAGTGATGTCTGGATAAACTGTTTGTCCGGATATTTATTGTATGTGTATATTAATCGGTATCACTAAAAACAATATATTACAAATCAACAACTTAATAGAAAATGCAGTGCATCTGTGACTTTTTCAGTTAAGTCATTCTTACGGATTAAGTTCAAAACAAAGACACTCTGAGGTAGACCTCAAAGCAAGTAAACGACCAATAAGATTTTTGAACTCCAAAATAATCGAAGTATATGGTTGAATTTATATGACTAACAGATAAGGTGATATAAAAGAGAGAGTGAAGAACACTAGAGAAGCTATAATATTTCTTTAACCTGCATTTGGAAAAATCTAACTCATATGTATAAAGCTATACTATTTTTTAACCTGCATTCAATATATATTAAAAGAGCCTAGGAGCGTGATTGCATGAACAAATATAAAACCATAATAGAGTAAATAAAGATCTGTAAAATACAAGAAACTACCAATGTTGCCTGTTTAAAACTGAAGACAGCTAACTTTTAGCTCTAGTTATTTATTTTAATTAAAAAGGTTGTTTCCTTAGTTAACTATCATCTTTCTTGGATTCTTTTATTTATATAAGAATCATCTAATTAAACAGAACAATAATATGCCTTGTAAGAGGGCTTCAAGTAATGCTAAAGCCTTACTAATGGTGGGTGGAAGAGCCTCATTCTTATACAAAAAATACCTAAAGAAAGATCTATTTCCTTTTTATTTATATAGACGTGTTTGCCGGTTTGGAACCCCAGAAAAGAACTTTTTTTAGTACGATCCCCAGTAAAGTATAACATGACTAGTTGAGGTACTTTCCAATAAATTAGCCCTTTATGTAAAAAGGCCTTCTCCATAACATGATAATCATACTTGCATGAAAGAATGTATTTGATCAAAACTCTCTCTTATGTCATGAACTTATTTCTTTTCTATATTTTATCTATTTATTTACTATCCACGACTGAAAACTATCACTGTCATAAAAATGAATCACTGTTATCATTCTCCCCTCAGTTGATCTCTGATTGATATGACACATAAGTAGCATGACAAGCATACATGAGTGCACAAAAAATGACGTCATATAAGCACAACTTAAATAGAACACCTTTATGATATGGTTCATATGGATTCAGTTTAAATACTATAATCAAATATGTGTAATATGCATATGTATATGTGTATGTCTACATACATATATAATATGTGTGTTAGTACTTAGTATTGCAATTTACCTGCTGTTGTGCAGACAGCTTTTCATTATGCTTGTAAGGTCTCTCTTCAGCAAGCATATAACTACGGTTAGGCCTTTCAGTTTTTGATTTTTCCAGCTTAAACTGACTAGATGATGAATCTAACTTAGAAGCACTTCCTAATAGAAAACTCGAGATTTCTGATTGCAATTTACGCAATGTAGGTAAGCTCCTGCCATCAGACCCTGCCACAAAAAACAGAACTACTTTAAAATCAAGAAAAAACACTCCAACAAAAATACAATGCAGAAGGCTCGGAAATTTGTAAATAAGCTGGAGCATGGAACCAAATGATCCAACCAAACTATAATGGAGCTCCTCTATTTGAGAGGCAAAGCATGATACCAATTCTTTATGGTTTTTTACTAATCGTCGACAAAGCATAACTTTATAACATAGATCTTCAGATTGGAATTTGATGTCATAGCTAAACTATTCATAGTAATTAATAAACAATCCTTGATCTCAAATGCACTATGACTGTAATACACCTACATTCCAAATGAGATCCTTTGCCTTCTGTGGAATCTAACAGTGTAAGAGATTTCATCTAAATGTAAACAAAGATCTTATGTGTTTGATAACCATGACAAGTAAATCCCCACTTTAGCATTGTTTTATTCCTCATAAAACACATATTTCTAGTTCAAGTTATTATATAG
Source organism: Erigeron canadensis (assembly GCF_010389155.1). Lineage (NCBI taxonomy): Eukaryota > Viridiplantae > Streptophyta > Magnoliopsida > Asterales > Asteraceae > Erigeron > Erigeron canadensis. The sequence continues at coordinate 5,919,496 of NC_057769.1, read as the reverse complement.
TAACTTGGAGTGCCTGACATTCTATCACAGCCTTTAAACAAAAATGAGTGTTATCCGCAATACGATTGTTACTAGATACATGTAAATCTAGAATTACTAGAGTTCCCTAATGCTTTTTGCTGAGTTCCTGACTTTTCTACATATTACCATAATTACTCTCTTAAAAAATCAATAAATCCACATATACTTGCTGAACTACATCAAAAACTTTCTAACATCCACCATGAGATAATGAGAACAATAACAATAAACTAAATCTTCAAACCTTAATAAGTGATAGTCTCCATTACTAATCACTTTTCACATTCATATAACTTTATTTATTATTATACATCTATATTTGCCTCGGCATATCAATTTGCTCACAATTAGTTACTAAATTCATATTATATGCCTATATATATATATATATACTATATACACACACATATATATACACACACAATAACAGGATATATAATAATAATATGAATATCAATGTGAAAACTGGTGGCTATATATAATGAAGATATCACTTATTCGGCTTTTCACATGTGAATAAGCTTGTAATTGAATCACTCTCGAGGTTCCTAACATTTTTGTGGTTATCCTAATACATATATATATATATAGGGGTGGGTTAGATTAGGGACTCCTTATTTTAGGGACTGTTAGGGACTCGATCTAGACCGTCCATTTTCATCAGATCTAATCACCATTGATCATCTCCGGCGACATCTCCGGCAACATCTCCGGCGACACTTACACATGTGTAACTACAACTTATACATGTGTAAGTTGAATAAAAATTATGATTCGGAGCGGGCTTCGCCCTTAAGGATATTCATAAATCAAAGCTGATGGGGGTGATAGGTCATAGTGTGATAGGTCAAAAAGGATGATAGGTCATAGGGGTGACCGGTGATGGGTGATCTACCTAAAAAAAATTGTACTTAAAACATGTGTAAGTTACTTACACACGCCGGAGATGGTCGTCGTCGCAGGAGTATCATGGTGGTGGTCGGAGATGATCATGGTGGTGGCGGTGGTCAGAGGAGAAGGAGGTAGAAGGAGTCCCTAACGGTCCATAAAATAAGGAGTCCTAATTTAACTTTTCCATATATATATATATATATAATTCACAATTATTACTTATAAAACTAAAACAAATACTATCCTCGCACTTCCTAAAGTTATTCGCAATCTAAAGCATCACAAAAACAAGATAATAACAACAAAATAATTCAAAATTAACGAACCGGAATGACCGTTACCGCCATTAGTAACCGCAACAGAAGCATCTTTACTAACAGCAACAGCAGCAGTATCATCATCTCCTATTTTGCTGCTGCTACTGCTTTCTTCAGTAACTTCCTTCTCAAGCTTTCCAGAACCTTCTACTGAATTCGAGCTAACCTGATCTTCCTTACTCACCGGTTCCGGCGATTTCTCCATCGCCGCAACTTCTCCGATCCTAAAATAAGTGGTTACTGCTGCTTCCGAAGCGAGATCTATGAAAACAGTTATAAAACCGTCGAGTTCCGGTGATATTATATATAATATGTATATATTATATTATAATATATATAGTTGTTATTGTTATTGACAGAGTGTTTGTAAGGATTGTGTGATTCCGATTATCGGAATTTTGGTAGCGTAAAGAGATAGTGGGACAGAGAGGATTGTGTGTGAAAAATAACTGAAAATTTGATTCAACTGTTTATTTATCTTTTTTGGTCAACTTTGAACGCGGGCATTTTTTAATATGTAAATTTTAGAATTAAAAATACAATTAAATTTTTTTTGAAAGTTACTAATTTTGTATTATATATTGAGGGAAGGTTTTGTAGAATCTTTTTGTCGAGAACATGTCAATATTTTTTCTTTTTCAAACTGGTAAAAGTGTTTTTTTTTTTCTATTCATTTCTGTATTTGGAAAAGATTTATCGGCAGATGTGGAGTATGGAACATATGGTAAAATATCTTTCATTCTTTTGATTCAAAATGATACATGTAATTAGGGGTGTTCATCAAACCGTCAAACCGTGAAAACCAGACCAAATCGGGGTATTTGGATTGGTTTTGTCAGTTTGAGTTGTTAAAGTCTGGTCTGACGTTTTAAGTTTTGAATAACCGGGTTCCTTGGTCCGGTTACGGTTTGAGCAAAACGTAAACCGTCAAAAACCAGACCGGACCAAAAGATATATGTATATTTATATATATAATAATCATCAACTTTTACCAAAGATATTCTATTTAACATTTATATATTTTAGTAGTATGCACAATATATTACCAGGTATTTTAGTTCAGATATATTATAAAAGATTTTTTGATAAACACGTATAAGATATTCTATTAAACATTTTTTTATATCATATAAATCTACTTTTATTTTCATTCTTTCCTATTTTTCATTTCCTTTTATTTTTTCTATCTTTATTACTCCATTATTTTTTCACTCAAAGATTAAAATTATAAGCCTTGAGTCCTTTATCCCCTTTAATATTTCATATTTTGTTAGTATAAAACACAATATAATTGTAACTTAATTAGTGCTTTTATTAATAATGTTAAGATCATAGTGTTCGTGATATCTATTTGTGTAATAAAAGAAAGAAAAAATATATATACGGAATATATGCATAAAATTATTTGGAGATAAAAATGAAAAGAAAAAAAGATCACGAAACCGTTGAACCGGTCAAACCGGACCGGCTTACATGGTTTGGTTTGGTCCGGTTAGACAACACAATTGGTCTGGTTTGGTTTAAAATATGTTGAAACCGCGAATCCTGGTTTGGTTTGAGATTTAGTCAAAACCGGACCAAACCGGATAATGAACACCCCTACATGTAACTTTTCATTTTTAATCCATCCACATTCACATTCACATATTATATTATATTTATATTTAAGTATAATTTAATTAAAATTAATTGGATGAATCATAAAATGTTGATTTTTATCATTTGACAAGCAAATAGGATTTTTGTCTTTTAATTTGATTACTAAGTTTTAACTTTTATAATTTGTCTATTACATTATTACCATAATTTTTATTCAATTTTTTAATTTTTTGTCTTTTATAATTTGCCAACCAACTTTTTACCATATATGTTATTGACTTCTGATTCAAATATTTGACGTTAAAAAAAAAAAAAAAAAAACTCTTTATTTGAAAATCTAATACCAACGATCATAATGAATAAAAGATTATAACCTTTTTAATATCTCACAAAATTAAAGATTTATAATGGAAATTATTTATACAATCCTGTAAAAAATATGGCATGTCTTAAATTTTATAAAATTTTAATATCTCACAAATTAAGGATTGATAATCTATATAATGTATGTAATATTACAATAAAATCTATACTAATTTATAAAGCATATAATATATAATATAATACGAAGTATCTGTCATAAATTTTTTAAGATTTTAATTTTGTGATAATTACATTTATACTATCTAATATAAAATCATTTAGTCAAACACGAATTATTTTAAATTTTAAATTTGCTTTATTATTATAAATTGAAAGGTCAACATAACAAAACATGTAGATAAATATAAAATAAAAATATATTTTTGCTAACATCTTAATCTTAATCTTAACCTTAATATATACTATAAGACAGTTGAACTAATGACTTATTAACCAATCAAATCGCCTAACTTCATCAAATTGACTTTCGCTTATGTCATCACTTAGAATAGCTATAAATTAAAAACACTAATAATCATTATCCAAATATATTATTATATTAGTATTTATGTTAATTTGTAGAAAAAATCTCATTTGTTTTCCATCAATAATTTACACTTTTTACCCCTGAATACTTAAATTATACTTATTTTTAGCCATCAACTTGAGAAATTTTTCTTTAAGTTTTTTTAAAAAAGTTACAAAAAGTATTTATATTTAATTTTTTAAAGTTACAATTGTCACTCAAATCAAGAGTCCTAATTGTTATCAAAGAAGATGAAAACAATCCTAATTGTTATCTAATTATCATAAGACAGTGATTAAAATAAAACATATTCATGTTATGGGCCGCATCATAATCAAGCACATATACTTGAATGTCAACTAATAGATCACAAATATGTTTATATTTTAATTCTTAATTACCTTTCATAATAATATCACACTATAAGTACAATTGCCTTCAAACAATTATATAATAGAGAAATTATTGTAGCATACGCCTTGTGGAGTGACTACGACAAATAATTTCATCAATATGCCTCAGCTAATCATGACAGTGACGAACCTGTACTTATTGTACTACAACTCGCAAAGTATAACACTTACAACCGTATATCTTTAAATTTATAACCTTTTATGAATTGAATGTATGAAAATCTAATACTGATAATATCGTAAATCACGTGTCCAGTGTCAGACACGGGTCTAAAATCTAGTAATGTCCCTATAACTCCATCTCTTATAAAAGCATCACGAACGTCGTTGCATATAAATGATGACGATTGGTGAAGCTGGTAACCATCGTCCCCAAGCTTTTAGTTTTGAAACATAGTAGTACTCCTATATCTCTGATACATGATGAGTGGTATTATATTAGTAATACTTAATGGGGAGTGGTAAATCTACAACAAGATTTTGCCATATACAACAATGCACGCATTATACAATTGTACACTGTACAGTATAATATATATGTTTGTTGTAGATAGCAAAAAAATTGATGTAGATATATCATTTCCCATACATAAAATATACACCATCCATATATAAAAATTTTCTTGCCTATTATTTAATTACACCGAATAAAGTATTATTAGCATATGATACGGTCACTGTAAATGATAAAGTCATGAAGTGGACAGCAGCCTTTTGAACATGATTTTAACATTTTTTAAGTTGTAATGAATGAACAGATTAGAATACAAAAAAGGTTATTTAATGAGCACGAAAGATAGATGGTCAAAAACAATACGTTTATCGGTTTATGCAACCTTTTTCACATGGACGCACGTTTGATTAACCATCCGATTTTGGTGTTACTGGATTTGGGCCAATTTAGTAGGGTGTGTTTGGGTTATTGGCCCAGCAGTCAAATCCAACCTATACAAGTATTCAGCCAACTGACGAATCAAGATTCAAGAATCAGTTTTGGTATCAAAAATACCATCCGAATAAGTTGCAGAGGAGCGGACTCCTAATTCAGTAATTCAGATTATATAGCATTTCTATCTTTGTAAGAGACGAGCACTGTGTTAATGCAATGTTGCAGGTTGAATAAATTTAACCATCTTATCACAAACAAAAAAAAAAAAAAACAAAAAAACCTGCAGTTTTTAAAGTTCACTTACAAAATAGATTGGTTTCAGAACTTTTTTTTTTTGTTGTAGGAGGTTTTCTTGATAAAATATATTACGAGCAATAGTACATGCGTAATACGGCGGTGAGATGATGGGGTGATAGGTCATAGGAGGTGATAAGTCATAAAGTGTGATAGTCAAATGCCTTAGCCGTACGGGCTCCGTACTCGGATTTAAAAATTTGTCGAAAGTATATCGAATGACAACTCTAATGAAAGGGCATGAAATTTTAAGAACATCCATACAATTTTTATAATTTATCGATATACAGTTTTTGGGATAAAAGATTTTGAATAAATTAGAGAAATAAAATGATTTATGGAGGAGAGAGAAAAAAAATGAGTAATTGAGATTTGAAGATGGAAAAAAAAATGAGTAGTTGAGATTTAAGGGTATTATAGGTTTATTAGGTAGAGATATTTAAATTAGTGAATAAAGAAGAAAGGTAATTTAGCTAGTTCAAAACCACCTAGCTTCTGGCGCAGTGGCCAGCCGGGGTACCTTCTGGGTATCTTGGCAAGAAGGGATGTTGGCTTGGAGGTCACGGGATCGAATCTTGTATTCCGCATTGACCTCGGGCATTTACCTCTTTAGCGTAAAATGGGCTCTCTTTGGGGTACCAGTGGTGTAAGGCGCCTTGAACCCTAAGTATACTGCCCGTTTGGATGTCACTGCTCAGCTTGATGGAACGACCTTCCACCCGTCGTTAAAAAAAAAAAAATTAGGTAAAAGGGATAGATAGATTAAAATATTATAATGAATCAATCACAGTTGTTCCCTGGTCTCTATCCCTACATTGCATGCGATACATATTTCGTATGACTACACTAAAAAATAATAAAATAATTATGTCAATCAAGTTGCAGTTTCCATACAAACACCACCTAAGCACAAATCCCTTTGAGTATGGAAGGTAATATCTCCAAGACATATTGACATATACAACTTTATAAAATATACTCGGTAATATTGTTATGGCTAAAATATGTTATGAGGATATATTCTCTTTTGAGTATTCCCATTACCAATTTGAGGAAAATATATGCTTCTTAGGTGTATGTATATTTATTAAATTCGTACAGGATGTTTTAATACTATTTGTGGATCCTGCCATCATGTGTATAGGTCGTGTTATAGTATTGCTGTGAGCCCTGCAGGCCTAGGACTTCATAACATTCATCTTTTTGAAATAAATGAAGTACTACAAAAATTACCATGTTAATTCCAGCTTATGTAATTTTTAGATGGAAACTTTGGTTATTTTCCCAGTAAAAGTAGAGCAGCATTAACGTTCGCTGCTTAAGTTGTTAGAGGCTTCTGCATCCCAGCTTGTATATTGCTGAAAGAAACTACTACTTGATCCACAAAAAGTGAATGTCAATGGAGAGGTTACGGCATTGGGCATCCTTTGTAGGAGTTGCAGGCAACTTCTATATTCTTATATAAGATTTTACTTAAAATAAAACAAGTATTAAAGTAAAAAACAAATAAAATAATAAGTTTCTCTTCACTAAAATTCACCGTGCATCATGTAAATCATCGTGTATTAATTGTTTCGTGAATCTTCGTGCATCAATTTAAGCATGATCTAAAGGTCAAAATATTGTGATTCTTTTTACTTTAATACTTGTTTTACAATACCCAATTTTAGGTAGTATACCACCCATATTGCTTCATTCATTTAGAAGTCCTTGCAACTTTTTTAGGGCTGGATATAGGTCCATAATTCTTATGGATGTACGATCTCATGACTTTCAGGAGCTCACTGCATTGCAACTTCACTCATCAGATAAAGCATTCAATAAATTCCCAAACAATAAGGTTCAAGACTTGAAGTTTAACAAGGAGACATACATTGGGTTGTCATCTAAACAAGAACAAATGAAAGGCCAAAGCATTGGTTTGTCATTCAGGAGTTATACAACATTATTTTATTCTAAAAGCAAGGTATCATGAAAAACATAGGCTGTATTGACAGGCCACCACAACATAGATTATATGCTCTCTTCCAATCAAGAAGACACCTGAAAATGAGATATTAAACAATATTATAACATAAAATACAACTGTCATAATACTAGGTTCAACAGATAAGTCACATGCAACATTAAGCACAGCAAGTTTCAAAAGTGCGTTTTAAAATGTATACTTAAGCTGGTCCTGCCACCATAAGTTGCATCCTACAGAACCATTTCAATGATTGCTAATATAAAATACGTGTGTGACTTATCAAGTTCCCGCTTATAAAATATATATTGAAGGGTAATTGGATGGGAACCCCCGATCCCATGTACCATTTGGTACTTTCTAATCCCTTAGCCAGGCTAGTGTCCAGGTGAATAATCCCCTGATTATCTCAAGTTTGCCTTTGGCAAGACTCGAACCCAGGATCCCTTGAAAAGTGGCGGCTGGTGGCCATTGGGCTAGTACCCAGTGGTTTTATAAAATATATACTGAAGCAAGATAGAAAGATGATAAACAGAAAGACATTTCGGAGTGACAAGAATAGAAGTATTCCATATAAAATCTATTATTTAGAAACTAAAATTTATCTTTTTGGCAAAATAAACTAGCATAAATCCAGAACCAAAATCCCGCAAGAAAAGAGTCAAAATGCAGTAAAGAAGGATGGATTTCATTCCATCAGGACATTGAAAATATAAATCTATTGATGATGATGGCTGCATTCAGACTCATCTCAGAAGACATAATTCCACTCAAAAAACATTGATTGGTTATATATGGCTTAGAAAGAACGTTAAACCTCATAAACGACAATTAATTTATCTCTAACGGGCACAAAAAGGTCACAGGTATATTCATATACTAAAATCTCTTTCAGCTTTTGTTCAATATAAATTTATAATCAAATTACATATCATCTAACTATACAGCTTTTAGTAATTAGCTTCAATACATTATAGAAAGAATTGCTTATATCTCCTTTAAAATTTAAATATTTACATATATTCACAATAAAATTTAAAATAACAAGTTTACCCAACTTTATAGATTAAACTCACATACGCATGAAACAACGATCAACATGGCAATATAAAAAAAAAAACCATTGCCACATCTTACACTTCAGGACATCACGGAGTCGCTAAAAGAGTTTTCACCTTCCTCAATATTGATGTACCAGAAAGTCCAAAAAGTTATAGAATCATAAGAATTTACATTTTCCTTACAAAGTTATATACACACACCTATATGTAACTTGTAAATTTCACATCCAAAACAAAGGAAAGTACGGTGAAATTATTTAACAGTCAGGTTATAAAACATATTCTTGATCACTACGAAAGAAACTCTATCTAAAAAAAACGTATAGTCGATTAATTGACGAACAACTTCAATAAAACTATCAATTACTTAAAAATAACCATACTTTGTTTAAAAAGACCCAAATTTCTAAGAAAACATCACCTCACGTAAAGTCTTGCTTTACATGCCATGTTTGATAAAAAGGATTATGTCATTGGGCATTACAAAAAGTACCTTATACATAACTGATCACGTAATGATATTGTGGCATTCATGGTAACAGGTTGCAGAGGAAATGGGGCTGATATTGAGCTCAGAGGACCATGGGTGCTGATGTGAAACAAGTAATTTGTGTAATAGGTCATTCATATCATGAGGATCTTAAGTGCAGTTAGTTTAAAATTGATTAGTTAATTCACTGAAACAAAAGAATTTTGGAGTCACTGATATTGTGAACTCTGGTCATTATGGGGACAAAACTAACATAAAAATCTATTGTACGTATAATATGAATGAGACCCTTGAAACGGAACTCAAAAGTATTACAACTTGTGAGATATAACTCCTTTAAAATATTTTAAATTTATTTTGTTTCCCTGCATACTCGTGAATAAGTGAACTTAATGCAGTTTGTTTAAATATGTCATATCATGAAGCTGTTGATATAAGTAGGTAACTATCAAGATGACTCACGGAGATGCAGAGACTATTCCTCCGAGTGTGTTATCTTATTTTCATTCAGCTGCTTTATCTCAAGTTCCAAAAACGTATTTGCGAGATAGACATTCAAGAAACACCCCCCTTCATAAGCCTCATACTATCATCATTTTAGATATACTTACTAGTCGTATCACCGTCTTTCTAACAGAAAATAACATAACTAAGGAAGGAAGTCGTGAGCACGTAGACAAATTAATCAATAAAGTTGTATATAAATAAGTGAAATTAATCCTAATCAAACATTTACGACTTGCAGGCAGCATAGTTACCCAAATACGTGTGAGGAGTGATCTCAAAACATGGTCCCAATATTTCAGTTTGCAACATTTATGTCGGTCATAAGCAAGCAGAAGAAGACACGTACCTAATGTTCATCTCCATGTCCATGCCCATGTCCTTCCCAAGGATGTCTCCATCCCTAAATTACGTATAAACAAAATCAAATTAATGGTATTCCAAGCTTAGTTATATGTTCAACGATTAATCTAATATCTACAAAACATAAAGTGCATGAAAAACACCCACAATATTTTGTTTTTCCTTTTCCTCCCCTGTGAGAATTCAGTCAGCTCAACTCACTAGCTCAGGCTATGCATAAAAAACTCTATCGGGATTTTTATTTTGAATACAAAAAAAAAAAAAGATTCTTCTGTCTAATCTACTCAAATTATCAGTTTCATTACTCCTATTCACCAAACACCACTCAATTCTTCATTGAAAAGGTCATTTTTGGTCATTTTTATCCTTGAACATCACAAAATCATTTCAAAAATCATACTTGAACATACACCCACCAATAATCGCTGCCCACCCGCATCCCGTAATCATTATACAATAAAAATAGCTGCTTTATTTAAAAAAAATGTTCCAACACACGCAAAAGCAATCAAAATGTAACAAAGAGAGATGGTAGGTAACCAGAACTACAGGTCCATCTTGCTTAGCTCGATAAAGAATCCAAAACCTGAAACATTAATCATATAATTAGTCAACTTCTTCTTCGATCGGAGAAAAACACGCACATCAAAATATATATATGTGTATAAATTAGATCACATCGGATAAGATCTAATCAGTAGGAAGTATCAACAACAGATGAGGCAGCGTGAAATTTGAAATGAAAATGAGACTAACCACATGACGGCGCACATGCCCTTGCCAGTAACGGTGTGCCAACGTTTAGGCTGATGCAAATGAAGACCTTTGATTGTCCCATCTCCAAGCCCTCCTCCTCCACCACCACCCATCTCTCTCTCTCTGGTTTCTTTCTTTCTATTTTTTTTTTTTTTTTTTTTTTTTTCCAATTTTCGCCCTACCAATAGCTACTAGGTGTGTGTCTGTACTTTCTATTTGGTTTTGGGAAAAACCCATATATTGCTGGTCTTTGACCCGATTCAGTATACTGGCCCATAAATTAATGTTTTGGGCTACAATTATAGCCTGTTATAGGGTTTGGATAGTTAAAAGAGTCTTACCATTGCACACATTTTATTATTGCATACTATAAGCATAGTTGTCAAACTCATATGAGTAGAGTCAAAATCAAGTCAAAACTAGGAGACTCAATAGATAATTCGGTTTTGCTTCAGACTCGCAGCATAACTCATTTTTTGTTGTACGGATCATGATCCGAGTCATGAGTCATAAAATAATTTTTTTATTTTAATTTTATTTTTATATATTTTTTGAAACATAAATATTTTATATGCTTTTAAATTTGATTTGATTTTAAAAATGTTTACTCTTTTTAGCTTAATGTATCAATACAATACTATATTTGTACAATAAAAACTTATATATAATTATAGAGTTATACATTATCAAATATCATGACTCTTACGATTCGAGTCACATTTTAAATTGCGAGTCGAAATATCACATTTCGAGTCGAGTCAAAAATACTGAGTTGATAACTATGATTATAAGCATGTAATGCACAATAATAATAAATTTATCAAACTATGTGGTACATAACATTTTTGTTATTTATACTAATGACTGCATTTTAAGTCATTCAAAACTTCAAATATCTAAACTGTCTCTAAAGAATCTTTATCCCTAACTAATCACACAAAATTGTGCCCCAACAAAACCCTCACACAATTGTCGTTCAAAGGAAATACTCTATCACGAAAAACACATGGATGCGCCGTCACCCTTTGAATTCCGCCACCAATCACCAGGTTTCCTTTATATATAAAGATTTGAGAGCTTAAACATATCATTAGGTAGTATGTTATTTTATATTATAGAACTGTGATTTATGCTCATTAACAACTTAGTCTTTCGACTATTAACATATCAACGATAGTACATCATTGTTAATATGATATATGATTTTGAATGTAGTGGATGAATATCAATATTTGAAACTTATACATGTCAAACACCATGGAGCTTTGTTTAATTCGATAAGTCTTGTTATTTGATATTACATATCTTGATCTTTTGTTATTATTATTCACAAATCTTACGGTTGCTCATCTCTCTATTCGAATTACAAAGCTATTGCTATTATTATTGTTATATGTAAATGTTTTGTTTTTTGCTTAATTAGGATGATGCGGATTACAATTATGTATGTTTTTAGATCCCCCGACTCCCTAATTTATAAGATGCTGAATTGAGATTGATAAAGAGCGACTACTGCAGTCAAAGTATGGCCAGGCAACTAATAATTTTTGTAAATTGTTTTATAATAAAATGACGGTAATACCATCTTCAATCTTTAGTCTCATCCATCTAATTGAGAATATGTTTCTACTTGATTCTAGTTGTGATTCCATTAGAACTATATTATCAGTTAGATGGATGAGAATTAAGCAAAAGATTGAAGATGATATTATCGTCATTATTTTATAAAGCAATGTCTAAAATTTATTAGGTCGTGTTTGTTTCACATGAATCTGATGAAATTTAATTCCATTCCTTAGTAGGGATGTGCAAATGGTCCGACCCACAAAAACCCGGCCCGACCTGCGACCCGTAAGTGTATGAAAATCGGAACCGTGACTCGGCCCGTGGTGGTTTGGGTCGGGTTCGGGCGGGTTACGAGTTTCCTTCACCTTTTTTCGGTTTTTGGCTTGACCCGGCATGGCCCGCCCCGCGCAACCCGTGACCCGAAAATGCAACAAAAGCGTGACCCGTGACTCGGCCCGTGGTGGGTCGGGTCGGGTTCGGGCGGGTTACGAGTTTCCTTCACCTTTTTTCGGTTTTTGGCTTGACTCGGCATGGCCCGCCCCGCGCAACCCGTGACCCGAAAATGCAACAAAAGCGTGACTCGTGACCCGACCCGTTAGCCCTTCGGGCGGGTTGGTCCGGGTCGGGTCACGGGTTTTGGTCCAAATGCTCATCCTTATTCCTTAGTGCGTTTAGTTGTTCAAAAAAAAGAATCTCATTCCGTAGGAATGTAAACATTCCATCATTTGATGGAATCTCCATTTTGGGGATGGAGGAAAGAACTTCATTTCTCCCGTCACTTGAATTCTCAAAAAATCAAAAATATTCTGTCAAATTCCATTCTTTAAGATTCCATTTGCTTCAAAAAATTTCATTCCTTTAAAAAATATTCTGCGAACCAAACACGCCCTTAGTTACCTGGCCACACCTCATAAATAGGGGGGGGGGGGGATCTACTAAATTATAAGCGACGTCATCCAAATCTAAACAAATAGGGAGACAAACAACTATAAAGTTTTCTGAACAATACGAAAATTAAGATGTGCGATATAAATTACAATACTTACCAAATTAAACAAAGCTCGACAGGTTTTTGACATGTATAGGTTTGAAACATTGAGAATTCTCCGCAACATTAACAATGATGTATTAGCAATCGAAACATTGAGTAGATTATGAGCATAAATAACAGTTTCTATAATACAAAAACAACACTACTTGATGATTTGTTTAAAACATAGTTGTTGATTCGTCACTTTTAACTTGATTTGAAGACCTGAAATTTTGACTTGTGACTTGACTTGTAAGAATCATAAAATATTTTTATATGTAACATAATATAGTATAATTATATATATATATATATAAAAAAAAGTGAGTATGAGGCTGTTATGCACCCTACTTGGGTAAAAAAGGTAATGGGTACGATTCTGTGTCAATTTTAGTGAACAAGGTAATGGGTACGAGCAGTTTCTCATTGTGGAAGGATTGAATAGCAAAGTTGATGTAACAGTTGCCTCTTCATTTGAAGTTAAACAAGAAACTGTAGATATCTTAGGAAATTAAGTGAAGTGTTTGCAAGATATTCTCTTTTGAAATACTCATTATATATATTCAATCAGTTTTTCTTGTTACAACTTCTAGTCTAATCAAAAAGAACCCAAAAGATTCAAAGGGTCAAATCTGTTAGTAATATTTTACTTTGATTCCTTGTAAGCTGATAGTTAGATAAGGGTGTAGGGCTTTGTCATCATCAAATAAGGGGAGATTGTTGAGTCCCAATGCTATTTGTAAATTTGGTGATGACAAATCTGATATATAAACACTTGGTAATCTTTTGGTTCTTGTAATCTGATCTGGGTCAGACTAAGCTGACACAACTTGCGATCTGTAACTGACTCAGATCATGCTTCATATATTGTAATTATTTATCTTATGGAAGCAAGTGTTGTTCAAGCTGCATCAAATGGTTATAGCATTCAGTCCAAATCAAAGAGGAGGATTGAAGATAGAAGATCAAGTTGTTGGTGGAAGACAGCTTGGGATTAGCAGTCAGCTTGTAAACACTTAGACAGATTTGCTCTTAACAAACGAGCAATCTGTGTCTAAACAATCAATGAAGATTACAGCCTGGATTTATTGATAAGGACGTATGACGTGACTAGGAAGGTTCCTAGAATCTGGGTTGGTGGTTTATTTACATATGCATGTCCATACTCTCATTGGACGATCAAAATGACGTGCTGCAGGTTTTGGGAACCACAAGTACGATGAAGGCACGTTCCAATATTCCCTGATCATCCAACAAAAGAACAATATGTGGCTTATTTGGACACCAAGAGAGACTGAAGCTTTCGCCTATAAAAGCTACAATCCTTGAAGGCATATGCAGACATTCCTTTGAATCATTCTTCACAAAAGTTCTCTTTGCTCTTATACACAGCCTCGTCTGTGAGAAGTCAGCTTGGGCTGCTTCTCTTGAGAAAGAACTTATTTGATTGTTGTTTGTCAATTCATAGGGTTGTTTAGATATTGTAGGTTATCTTATTTCCGCAACAACCCTGTAATTCTTTGTATAGATTATTTCTTAATAAAGGATTACATTTGAAAAAACACAATCTGTGCCTAAGAATGTTTATTTTCTGCTTTACTGTTTTATTGATTCTTATAACTCACATTGTTTAATATACTTATTGGATCAATTAAAACCCTTTATAAAAGAAAGTATAGGAAAAACGAAGCAGTTGTATTCACCCCACCCCCTCCCCCTCTACAACTACTTGTGTACATTATACCTTGGTATCTTGTTACACCTCTGGGACATAACATATATATATATATATATATGAGAAAATGGAGTATGTGGCTGTTAGAGACACCCAAACTTGGGTGTAGAACCCCTCACATACTAATTTTTTAATATATCTATAAACGTTTGGCCTCCATGCTTTTTATGGATTAAAAAAACAAGATGTGAGGGGTTTTACACCCAGCTTGGATGTCTAACAGCCACATAAACCCTAACCTTTATATATATGACATTTTGAAACAAAATATAAGTTTATTAATATTAAATATTCGATACATATACATTGAAAGTATTTAAGTTTTACCATAAAATTATGATTCTTTGAGTTTATGATGATGATCAACCATTTTTCCCCCCTTTATTGTAACACCTCAATTTTTATGGAGAAAACCTAGAGAGTTATGATCTAAACTATCAGTTTTTATGTCAAAATTCGGAGATTATAGTTGTATTGTGGAATAATCATTGATAAAATGAAGCATTCAAAAATCCAACAACGAAATGGTCTATCAAGAGAATCCAACACTTCAAACCTCAAAAGTTCCACCTAAACAGCTAAAGCCAAGATGTAACAACTTATGTGACACCTAGTTCTAATAGCTCTCATATGCTTTGTTTGAAATCCCCTTGATTGCATGTCGTAGTTTTCTTTCTTTTCCATGTGACGGGTTATCAAGAGAATTTTGAGCAAGGCATGTGAAAACTATTGGAACTATGTGACGCATAAGCTATTACATCTTAGTTTTGGTTGTTTGGTTGGAAATTTTGTGGTTTTTTAGTGTTGGATTCTAATGCTTTTGATGGACCATTTCGCCGTTGGATTTTTAAATGCTTCATTTTAATATTGACTATTCCAGAATAAGACTATAGGCTTTAAAATTTTGACATAAAAGTTGTTGGTTTGGACCGTGACTCACTAGTTTTCTTCCATGAAAATTAGGATGTTACAAAGTTGTATCAAAGCCGAGTCAATGTGCCAACAAGGATGTTGGTCCCTTGAGGAGGTGGATTGTAACATATCAAATCAGTCGGGAAGAGGAATGCAAGCTTCCTTATAAGAACTAGATATCTTTCCTATTAAACACATTTTTCTTATTATGAGGGAAACAAGACCGTAAGATGGAGGTTAAAGTGGACAATATCTGATACGATGACTTGGATGTTACATTTATTGTCAACGTATTTATGGTCAATTTTAAGTAATACAACTATGGGGTATTTGAAATTGTGTTTTGTTATTACGTTTGTAAAACATAAATAATTAGAAAAAGTGTTTGGCTGAAAAAGTATTTATCAAACTTTTTGCCAATATATATATCAGTGGTTTATATCTTTGTGATTTTTTGTTTGTAACTTACAACATCTTAAATGAAGTATTAGATCTTGTCAACATGCAATTAAAATCATATTACGTCTATCTATAAATTACTAAATAAAAGATGCCCCGCAGAATATTAGTTCCAACTATTTGTTCACAGGTTCACACTATTGTAACAAATTAACACTCACATACACACATACTGTCCATCATGTCATTATATAATAATAATTCATATCAAAAGTGGGTGGTGGTCAGTTGGTCACAAACTCATCAGTCAAATACTCGTAATAGAAAATTGACTTTATAGTCAAAGAATAATGATACACAAAACGGATTTGGTAGATCTAAATCGAAATTTTAAAAACCTAATTTATTCTTAATTTTAACATATGGTTTGTTGTGTGGCAGCATCCGATTTTAGACATATTATGTATATTAACTACTGTTAATACCCGTGCGCGATGCACAGATTGTTTCATAGTTTTTTCTATGTTTTTTTTTAATTGTATTTAACTAATAATCGATTTTTTATTTAGGTGAACAAATGACGCCTTTAATCTTTGATGTATATTTAAGATAGTTAAATACTACAAAACAATTATCAAATTATTTATCTAAACTATCAAGTCTTAAAACTATACTTTGAAATCAAAATAATATAGTTAACAGATTTTAAAAAATAACATAAATCAAGTTATTTATGAAAATCTACGCTTTGAATGTAAAAAGTAAAAACATAGATAGATTTAGTTTAAACTCAGTTATTATGAATGCATTTACACAAAATATTATATCATAATCTGATTTGATATTAATCAAAGTAAATGGAAGTAATAAGTTATAAAAAACAATATGTATTAAGTCATTAGTTAATTGATATCAAATTACCTGTTTCTTCTGATCTTTTATATTAATAAAACAAAATTGTTTTCAAAAACTATTTTTAGAAAAAGAATTAAATGGCAAGCCCTCATTTTTTTCTAGCACAATATTTAAATAGATATGACATCATAATTTTTGTATTTTTATTTTCTTATTGCTTTTTTTTTACCTTAAACATGTTTACTTCCTTTAGCTATCTTAAACTTTCATCCTTTTTCTATACTCATATAAATAATTTTTAAAACATATATACAATGATAAATGAATAGTCATTAACATTAACATTAAACCTTTTATGGATTTTTTTAAAAATTTTTTTGAACTTTTGAACTTTTTTCTTCTAATATTGATCAGAACGAAAAATGTCTAGGCCAGAACTGATTTAACTTAAAAAACTCGGGTTGAACTCGGGTTTAATTAGATAGTGATCTAAAAGCGACAATCGTTTTATACTCAATTTAGGATATGTATAAGTATTTAAAATTAAATAATATGGTAAGTGGATAAATAATACATAATATAATACTTTTTAGTTAATAATAACAATAAGTATTTAAAATTAAGTAATATGGTAAAGTGGATAAATGATACATAATATAATACTTTTTAGTTAATAATAACAATAAGATGATTACGTTAGGAATTTAATTTGCTTCAACTTTAGGATATATTAAAAAAACATGTCGTCGTAATATTATGCTACATGTCGATTAAAGAATGTGTCAACCCTGTTTTAATTTATTGATAGATAAACATGCATGGTTATGAATAGTAACCATGCATATTAATGCTTGACACATAACACCACTTATCAAGTGAAACGTCACACGTTTTTGTTTATTACCGTTCGGATTTAGTTACGTTGCAATCATGTTCGGATTTTGCAATGTCGTATTTTTATTTTTTTAGTTTTGTTCTTGCTTTACTCCACAGATTTTCCTTTTAATTTTTCTTTTCCACAAATTAAATATATGTACTTGACACCAAACGTGATTGTGGTATTACCTTTAGCTAAATATATATTTTGATATGCCAAAGATTTTTACAAACATATGCAATGACACAAAATCAATAATAGAAAGTATATGTGATGGAGTAGTCTTGGTTGTCTTTCATTAGACAATTTTGGGTTCATTCCCAATCTAGCTTCTTTTACAGTTTATTTTACTCATATTTTAGTTATTTTCGTTAAACTTTTTAACAAAGATGTCCAGGCCCGGTGAAGCCCAAATGCAGGCAGCACATTTGAGCAGGGCATCAAATTTTCAATGGGCACCAAATTCATACTTCATACGACTATATTATATATTAATATCTACTTCAATGTGTAATCTAGTAATAATTAACATTTGCATTGTAAAAAATTATTCCATTTATATTTAATAAAAGTAATAGCTAACACGATTATATTATCCATTTATGTAATTAGTTTCAATTTCAAGTACATAACTTCTTTTCATCATTTTCATTTGTGGGTTTATATTTTAATTAAGTTTCTTGTTTATTTTTTTTAATGGTTTATTTTTATATAATTGTGTTAGTTAATTATTAAATAAGGCTTAGTTAATTAACTAATAATTTAAGTTTTTTGCTATAGATTATTTTTTACCACAGTATTGTTATAGTTGCTTTGCTTTTATAAACACTTTCTACTTTTTTATTACAAAAAATTTTTTTGGTGCAAAGAGGGCCTCATTTATATTGTCGAGTAGGGTACCTAATAATCATGGGACGTGCCTGAAGACATATAGGATTTTATGGTTGTAGTATTGACCTTCAAAAATAAGAATACTCGCAACAACACGTATAAACGCCGCCCGACCGGCGGCGCACTTTTCCTAGTGTTAAGAAGATTCCACCGTTCAAACAGAGACATATGTATAGATTGTATTGACTAATGACTACCATTAATCGTAGATAATTCTTCAAGCGGTCTTCCTAGAATCCTAGTACAAGTTAATCTAAGATGATTGGTGTCTTTGACATTAGTGTCTTTGAGTTCACCCATATAATTACAAGTTTATAACACATCTAACTTGACTTCTTTTATAACCGTTCTCGATTTTACTAATTTAGAACTTTCACCACAATCGAAATTAGCTTGCAAGTTGCAACAACGAACAAAACATAACATGCTAAAAAAAATTGACCACTTTGTGAGCCATTCATTTCACAAGATCATGTTATGACATGGGGTAAAATGGGCAATCGCCCAGGACTCGATTTTTCAAAATATATATGTTCTATTCTATACCTTTAAGGTACCCGTTACCAATGAAGCCTAGACCTATATGTGAAGTTTAAATACGCGGGTTCGATCCTTCGGGGTGCCCAGATCATGTGGGGATTAGGATGGAGGTATTTTACCGTCATCATATGGCTCATACGGGGTGAGTCGATGGGTATCCAATTGTGGTATCGGGGCTAGGGTTCCTTCCATTACCCTTTTTTATTCTATATTTACTTTTAATAATCAACCATGTATATTTTAGCCGGACAATTAAGACGTTAAGAACACACGTATTTATGTTTTTAGTCACCGGGTGAAATTCGTTACGCCTAACCTAAGGTTTTTTGTTTTGACTTGTCTAGGGCCTAATATCCTCAAGGCCTTTTATGCCATACAATTCACTTAAATGTTGACTACAACACTACATCAGTTCATTGCTTGTGAAAATAGTAACTTGTCTCTCCGTCCTGACCCCTCAAAAAGAGCAAGAAGACTTGAAGAATTTCATCGAAGTCTACCACGAAAATGTGGGCCAAATTTCAATAAGCAAAGTTCAACGAGTTCATGATTTTCTCATCCACCGACACGTGAAAATCCTTTTCATAAAGTTGATCTAGTTTTGCAAAACAAAACATAGACCACAAAGTGAGACCCACCTTCATTTTAATAGAATTAGAAGGGACCCAATCAGGCAATCATCCTAACAATTCTACTTTCGGGTTTTTGAATGCCTTTTCTTTTCTTATATATGGACCTAAAATGTCAATGACCAAACTAGAAGAGCTTTAAGGGGGGAAGGAGTGGGGGTCGGGTAGGGCTCGGGTTCCCAAACCCGATCAGTAACACCATTTCTAGGACTCGGATAAGACTCGGGTAAGGTGATATCGGGTATCAATTCGAGCTCCATAACCGAGTAGCGGGTATAAGTTTTGAACGTTGGAAAGTTGTGGACCCCCCCCCCCCCCGCTACAAAGTGTTTTATCTATACTATTTTATTATAATTATTATTTTCTCTCTCATAAAAAGCTTGATTAATTAATTTACACATCAATCCCTTATTTTTTAAAATATCCATTATATCTTCACATCAATTACTTACACCCATCACCAACAATAGTTCGTCACCACCACAACCGCTGTCACCACCACCAGTCGTCGTCATGATCAAACCGTCGCCGCATCGCGCGGGTACAATGCTAGTTTAAAAAAAAAAAAAAACCTTTCTCCCTATATATACATATACAACTTTATATATTTATTTTAACACACACAACAAACACACATATTATTCACCAACATACAAAAAAAACATCTTTTCTCCTCAAATGTCTAGTTCATCGGAATCTCGTTGTGTCGTTGTCAGATCGGATTCATCATCCAAATCCGATGGTATGTTCCTGCATAACGCGCTTCAGTGGATGGAAGACACGACATCTTCCAACGCGGTTCAAAACCGCCGAACCGTAGAGCGCCAACGCGAAATTGGTCATCAAATTTTACTTAATGATTGGTTTGTTGATGAGCCAAAATACGATGACGCTTACTTTCGAAAGAAATTTCGAATGGAAAAAAGCATGTTTTTGAAAATCGTCGACGACATCGAGGCGAATTTTCCATATTTTAGAGTCGGGTTTGATGCACGTGGGCGAGGCAGTTTCAAACCGCTCCAAAAAGTCGCATCGGCGGTACGCCAACTCACAACGGGCAATCCGCCCGACAAGTATGATGAGTACTTACACATGGCCGCGAGAACCGGCCGTGATTCTCTTGATCAATTTTGTGACGCCATCATTAAGTTGTATGGTCGTGAGTACTTACGTAGGCCTACCCAACACGATGTTGCTCGTATTTTCCAAGCTCACGAAGAGCGCCATCACATGCCGGGGATGCTTGGTAGCATCGATTGTACACATGTCGGTGGTTAAATTGTCCAAGACACTTGAAAGGACAATATACGAGAGGCGACCATGGCGTTCCCACTATTATGCTTGAGATAACCGCTTCTCAAGACATGTGGATTTGGTATGCTTATTTTGGTGCTCCTGGTTCAAACAACGACATTAACGTGTTGAACCAATCCAACTTGTATCACACGGAGCGAAATGGCACGGCCCCAGATACTTCATTCGTCGTTAATGGTTGAGAGTACAAACGCGGTTATTATCTAACTGACAGCATCTACAACAAGTACTCGACGTTTGTTAAAGCATACCCGTATCCTACTGACCCGAATGAGAAAAGATTCAAGAAGTTACAAGAGGGGGCGAGGAAAGATGTGGAGCGTGCTTTTGGGGTTCTAAAAGGAAAATGGAAGATTCTTAGACGTCCTCTCCGACCCCTGATCAAACACAAGATTGGTCAGTATGTTTACGCGGCGTGTATTTTGCATAACATGGTGATAAAAGGTGATGGTCGAGCTATCTCACCGGTTCACATCATGGACCAACCGGTGTGGGACGAGACCTTTTATGCGGAGTTACTAAACGAAGACATCCATTATCGTTTTCGTTATGACCTCACTGAACACGTGTGGGCTCAAGACTTGGGACATCTCGACGACTAGTTTTCTTTTTATAAATAAGCCTAGTGTTTTTATTTTAATGTTTTTTTTATTATGTATTGTTTTTATTTTAATTATGTATTATTTTTTTTAAGTGTTATGTAATATTTTTTTAAGTTTTTAATAAAATGTTTAGTTAAATTATTGGTGGAATAAAAATAAAAGAAAATGAAAATGAATTTGGGTAAGTTTAATGAATTAGGTATGTATTTCAAGTGTTTTGGGTAAGAATTGGGTTAAATTGGGTAGTGGTGAGTTGGAAGGTTTTGATTGGATGAAGGATTGAGTATATTAACCAAATTGGGTACCACTCCTTCCCCATAATGGCTAGGTGTCAAGGTGATTTCTACTATAGAAAAGGCAACATATAATTTATTTATTTATTTATTTTTACAAGTGAATTTTACCTCAAACGCGTATAAGGTGTGCTAATCAAAGGGGTCCCGCACTAAGCGGATCTTAAATTGTCTTTCTCATCATACCACCTCCTTTATTGGAAAATACCGTCGAGAAGAATCTACCAAGGCTCGAACTCGAGACCTTAGAGTAAACTCCTCCGGAGCCCCGCATAACAGGCTTAGTGATAATTTGTAAAGGGAGCTGATAATCGTACCAAAGTTTTTAATACATTTACCACAATATACAAATGCTACAACATACTATACAAGTATTCACTGCACAGATATAGTAAAATAATTAAAAATATTGGTACGAATATCAATTCTCATTTGTAAATATAGACTAAAGACCAAACATTGAATGATTAAAACCGAATGACTCAGACTTAAAGATACTAGACACTTGTTGAGAAGAGTTTCGTGATGGTAGATTTCCAAGTGAGATCTTTTGGAACAATAGTTATTCTAAATAACAAATTTAATCAAAAAATTCTTATTTAAAATGTACGATTAAATAAAATATCTTTTATCCACTCTTCTCTTCTATTCGTGTATGTTGTGGTTTTAATTAGTAATTACAATTGTAAATGAATAAAACATTTTGCATCAATTAATTTATCCACTCTTCTATTTGTCCATTGTTATCTATTTACTCATTTGAGCTCGTATTTTTATTTTATGTTTTGTTGATCGGCTTGGTACTTTTTTTAACGACCCTTTTTAAATATTCCCTCCCCCCTCCCGTCCACCCGGTAAATATTCCACGAAGGACCAAAAAACCTAAAGCCAGTAAATCTCACGCCCGAGAGTATCGGACTTGAGACCTCACGGACAAACGTCCGGGTGTCCAATCACTGAGGTAATCAGTGAAGGACAACTTTTATACTATTAATAATTAATGACTATTATATAAAAGTTGTAAATTTATTGGATAATATATTAAAGAACACAAGTCCATATAAAATATCAGATAATATACAATTGAGCGGGAGAGCCGTGTTATGAGTGACCTTATTGCACGTGTCAGAAACCAGTTGTATATGTGATGCAAGTATTCGAGTCACCAAAATCTTTGTATGTTTAACCCATATAACAAGCCACAAAAAAATTTGGCTTCAAGTTAACCCAAATAAACTATCAAAACCTGAATAAGTTGACCTATATGACCTCAACTCATTTGGGTTGGGTCAGACTCGGTTGAAACAATGTTATCTACAGCAAGTGATACTCAACGTGGTAGAGTAAGTTGAAAAACACGCTTTAGAAAAAATTGAATAAAACATTTGATGAAGAATCCATAAAAAGATTACCAAAGATACTTGCAACCCAATTCGTTTCATAGTTTGGTAAAAGATTATCCTCAACCGATTGATAACAAATTAAGATTACAACCGAAAGATAGTAAATTAAGATTACAACCTCTAACAAAGGCACGTAATACACTAAGGGCTTGTTTGTTTTAAGTGACTGAATGGAGAAAGTGACTGAATGGATATACAATGTCTGTATAGATTAAGTCAATATAGTTATTTTTTGGTTTATTAAGTCAAAAACAAACATATTTTTTTGACTTAATGGATTAAGACAATTAAAATTAAGTCATGATTTTTTAATTAAGAGTTTATCAAACACCACCTAATACATATTTGGAAAATATTGATTTGCTAAATCATTAATTTTTATACTTAAGTTATATATAGAAAGTTATTAGGGTTAATCTGAAAATTGATAATGATATACTCTTTGAGTTTATGGCATCATTAAATCTGACATTTAAATATTAAAATATATATATATCGAAACATTTCAACTTGAATCCGACCTCAAAAAGATTAGATCGGTGAGTTGAAGACTGTTGGGTCAACGAGTCAAAAACACATAAGCTTAACCTGTATTTTTTTTTTAAATCAAATTTTAGATTGAATTAAGTATTACCTATCTACTTATCAGTCTCAAAATACCAAACGATTTAAAAAACCCAAAGTCGAAGGACTTTTGACTTTTGACGATGATTCAACACATTAAAAAAAAAAAGAAATAAAAAACGTGGAAATTTTCACGTAACTTTCAGTCTTGATAACTTCCACCACTGAAATTCAATGGAAATTCAAAACTTTATTTCACACCCACCTAGCCTAGGCCCCCCTATATATCTACATACACGTTTTGTGTAAGCTGCATTATTTCTCTTTGAGTCTTAATTTGTGATCATTCTTTATTTTTTCATAAAAATCTTTTAAGAAGGAAAAATGCAGAAAGCCATAAACAGACAGAAAATATTGCTTCAACACCTTCAACCCACATCTTCTTGCTCATCTATTCAACGAAATGAATCCACTTTATCTGTAAGTTTTTGAAAATATCTATATATAGACATATAATTATGGAATCTTTATAAACTTTCTTGCCTGTTTCATTTCTGTTTTTGTGTGTTCCGTGTTCTGTTTTTTTGGTTGTCTATGTTATGTTTTTTGGGTCATGTTTTCAAATATGCATCGCTTCTTTTAGTCGGTCTAGAATATTGACTCAACCGTTAACTTGATGTGGGACCTACTAGCGTCCACGGTGATTAAAGTTTTGTTAGGTGGATTCATGATGTGGTTATGTTAAATTGTTAATGTAGCTTATTATTTACTGTATTTGTAAGTGACACATTTAAGTAAAGCAATATTGGACAACCCTTTGACTTTGGAAAAAAACATGACTAATGGGTGTGATATTGACTATTATCAAATGATAAATGATTAGTAGATAGACAATATACTAATTGGTTGCCAGTAGACGAAAAAACCTATTTGATATGAAGAAGATCATGTGCACTAATGAAACAACAAAAAATAACAGAAATAAGGTATAACGAAATTGGATGGTTTTGTGGTCCGAATTGATGACATCTAAAACACATGTTTCTTTTGTTTGGGAATGATATTAGCCATACCCGGGAACTGATTATGGTTTTCTTTACCATTCAAAAATATATTGGGTAGCATGCAACTATGCTTTGTCTATTACAAGTATCATATTGTAATATTTAGAGTAGTTAAATTGGGTGGGTTGGATATGTTGGGTAAGGTTAAAATTTGGTGTCTAACAACATTTTTCTATTCATTTTTGGAAAAAATCATAATGTGTATATGAATACAAAAACATGCTACAGATAACAGTATTCTTTTTCTTTTTTTTAAATTAATAAACTGACTTAAATTTTGTAAGTTTTTGAATACAATTGCGCTTATTTTTGGCTTGTTTCAATTGTCCAGCACATTTCACTTGTTTCTTTTTCAGGCGAATGTGTAAACTTTTACCCGTTTATGTTAGAGATAAGATACCTTTAATCAACATTTTTTAACTTAATAGGTTGTAATTACCGAATTTCATATGTTCCACAACTTTACTTTTAGATACATCATGCAGATTTCTAATATTTGTATCTAACTGTATCCTTAGTTTTGCTTCATGTTATAATTTTAAAACCCTTAACCTGACTTGTTTATTGACCAATAGCCGTTATTGGATACTTTTAAACTGTCTTAAGATGACTTATATCTTCTCTCATATTCTTCAACCAGGCTTCAAACTGTTTAGCAGGGGATAGTTCTACTTGTCAATGCACAACTGCTTCTGGAGATGATGTTGTCATTGTTGCGTAAGTTTCTCTCTTTTAAGTTTACGTAAAAAAAAAATCCCATTTAGGCAATTTTCGTGATCGTACGTAAAAGTTGTACCTTGTGTTTTATTCATCTACGTAAATTTTCTGTACAAAACAGTGCATACCGTACTGCCCAATGCAAATCTAAACGTGGAGGTTTTAAGGATACTCTTCCTGATGATTTACTCTCAACTGTTCTAAAGGTTAGACATGTAACTTTAGTTTATGGCAGATTTATTTAGGTTTTTTCTGGAATTATTGGTTTTCTATATTATGCGAAATTATGTAACTTGAACCTTAAACTTTTACTTGATAATGGTTGATTAGGCAGTGGTAGAAAAGACAAATGTGAACCCTGGCGAGGTTGGTGATATAGTTGTTGGTACAGTTCTAGCACCAGGTTCACAAAGAGGAATTGAATGCAGAATGGCTGCAATATATGCTGGCTTCCCAGGTACCCTTTCTGAAATTTCTCATAACATTTGTGTCTTTAATTCATTTTCCATTGGAAACGATAAAAACGTTGTGGGTTTCCTTTCAGATACTGTGCCCATCAGAACAGTGAACAGGCAATGCTCATCTGGGCTACAAGCAGTTGCTGATGTAGCTGCCTACATAAAAGCGGGATTTTATGACATAGGTAATAAATCAGAAATTTGTTATCTGTTTGTTTTTCATCATGATAAGTTTTTTGCCAATCTCTGAAAACTGATTATCCACCTAAGTGCTGGGCAACCCTTCAGCTTTACGTTTTTTTTTTTGTATATTAACGCTTGAATTATGAGTCCATTTCTTTACGGATAATCCCTTGATCACATTATTGCAACAACTATTTAATGTTTTTGTTCTTCATGCAGGTATTGGTGCTGGAGTAGAGTCAATGAGTACTGACCAAATTGGGCCTATTGCAAAAGTCAACCCGAGAGTCAGTATCAATTTCCGTAGTCTATGTATTTCAAAATTTAGAACTGGTTTTTGAGGGTTTATACTTACCATGTTAACAGGTGGACCTATTTGCACAAGCCAGAGACTGTCTTCTTCCAATGGGGATCACATCTGAAAATGTGGCACAGCGTTTTGGTGTGACTAGGCAAGAACAAGATCAAGCTGCAGTGAGTTTCATATTTTAAGAATCTAATAACTTGCTTCTTTTTATTATGTCAAAAACTATGTAAATCATTGATTCGAATTTAACTCTGTAATATCCATATGTTTTGATAGGTCGAGTCTCATAGGCGTGCTGCTATAGCAACTTCATCTGGGAAGTTCAAAGATGAGATTGTTCCGGTTTATACAAAGGTATATATTTTGACTTTTGAAGTCGAACCATTAGATATACTGAACTTAATTATGCATTTTATTAGAGTTCAAGTTCGACATCTTGTGTTTGAACTCAGAGTCTTTAGCAAATCCATATCAGTGTTGAAATTTATATTAGTTGATTTTGACCTCAAAAGCTACGTGGATCTCTTTGTAGATTGTTGACCCAAAAACTGGAGAGGAAAAACCTGTTATAATATCTGTAGATGACGGTATCAGGCCAGATACGAACATGGCTAATCTAGCAAAACTCAAGCCATCATTTAAAAAGGATGGGACAACAACAGCAGGTATTTTCGAAGTGAAATACTGTCCGTAACTTCTGAACTTTTCTTATATTTAGTGTATATACTCGTATATGATTTCATTAGTTACATGATTTCAATAATAATCTACTTGACTGAGTAAAATAATTTATAGAGTATTATGCATTGAAAACACATTGCATGAATCGCGAACCATATGGCCCCTTTCCGTTTAACCTCATTGTTCATATTTTACCCGTTTGACCTGCTAGATAGAACATTGCGTAATTCGAGCCATTCATAAGTAAGTGTGTTTGGAACTGGCACCTCCATTACAAATTATACCAGAAATAACCGTGTGGGTTTGGATGTCATCACACACGTTTGAAAATTTGGCTCATGAAATCCTTGAATGGACTCTTTGTTTTTTAATAGGGACTGCAAGTCAGATTAGTGATGGTGCTGGTGCAGTCCTCCTCATGAAAAGAAGTGTGGCTCTAAAGAAGGGTCTTCCAATCCTTGGTGTATTTAGGTATGTCATGCTTTTGATCTTTGATTTGAATAGAGGAAATTTGTGGTTAGCACTTAGTAGTATAACTGGTATCTATATTATAACTTGATTGTTAAAAGCTCAATTGCTCAAATTTCACGAGCACAAACACTTCACATTTCCACGATCTTGATTCTTAACCATTATTTCGACTACTCCCGATATGATATAGGAACTACAAAAGCTGATTAGACGGATAGCTTTAAGTAACCTGTTTGATTATTGACACGATGATTTGATTTATAATCTCTCAAAATTTACAAATAGGGTGTTTGTATCTATAACTCAAATATCTTGACCCTATATAATGATCTCACTTACCCAAACATTCGCATCTTTAACAATTAGACTATTTGCATAGCTAAGTTTATCTACTTGAGTAGTTGAGTCACAATAATCTTTCTACAAAATCACTAAGGCCCTCAAACTAGGAGCATCTTATGGACTTTACATTAGGGAAACAGGTAACTTTTGGAAGGAAAATAAAATGTTGCGTAAAAGTGTTGCACTTTTCATAGGATCATACATGCTTTCATGTATGTGTGCTTACAATATTAATCCGTACAGGAGTTTTGAGGCTGTTGGTGTGGATCCTGCTATCATGGGCATAGGTCCTGCTGTTGCAATTCCAGCTGCAGTTAAGTCAGCAGGTCTAGAGCTTGATAACATTGACCTTTTTGAAATAAACGAGGTACTTTAATGATTGCAACCTCATAACTTTGAGTTAAGATGCCTATATTCCCAGAAAAAGTAGTATTAATGTTCCCTTACATTGTTACAGGCCTTTGCATCACAGTTTGTATATTGCAGCAAGAAGCTACAACTTGATCCTAAAAAGGTTAATGTTAATGGAGGAGCTATAGCTATCGGACATCCTTTAGGAGCGACAGGCAACTTCTATAATCCTAAACTACCCTTTTTTGTATTCATTTGTAGTTAGATCTAATGGACCCGTGACTTTTTAAATATCAGGAGCTCGCTGTGTTGCAACTTTACTTCATGAGATGAAGCGTCGTGGGAAAGATAGTCGCTTTGGGGTTGTTTCTATGTGCATAGGTCAGTTACTCTGTCTTTGTACAAGACCACAAGTATATAACTCTATCCTTCAGGTAGCAATTTCAACATGTTTATGAGAAAAAACTGGTTTTGGTTTGTAATAACATTTTTTATAATCAACACAGTCACCTATATTTTCCCACCAATACTATCCGTATTTCTCAAACATATTGTCTCAACACTCTAGAAGTGAATCAAACTGACAGTACCAAGGTTGCAGGTTCTGGTATGGGAGCTGCAGCAGTATTTGAAAGAGGAGATTGAGTTGATGGCCGACGAGATGCTCATGAAATCACATCATACAATTAATAATTTAAGAATGCACTATACACGCATTATATATCATAAGGAATTGTGATACCAGCTGCTTAAAATTGTGCATGTCACATGAAATTTACTATAGTCCTTTTTTAGTTATGCCAATGGTAATGCTGATAAATATTTTGAAACATGGAACTTTCTAAGCTTTGAAAATAATGCACGATAGAAGTTTTTATTTGGTGTTATCGTTTCACATTGTAATAACAGATTCATTCTTTAGAAGTAATACACCTTTAGCATTCAAATTATTAGACCTTGTGAACCACATGAAAATATTATCTTTGGGCATGGTGGTGCAGAAGTCAGGCACATTTTCTAACCTGCAATGAAAATAAAAGCGATTACAGAGTAATACCCATAAGGCGAAGAGTATGCGGAAAAAGGTTAAAGATGTATAAGGTGAATCCCATATGGCAATGAAACGAGCAAACTGATCTAAACTTGTCTAGTGCGGTTTTGGTTGAAAATTGGTTTGACTGAAACAGGATATACTGAACCAAATAATGAATATGTATTTGGTTTTATATCAATTTGGAAGATACTAACCTAAAATAGTTTGTCTCGGATTTTAACCAAAAGGTGAAGTTTTGGGTTTTATGTGAATCAAACGATTTTTTTTTTGTCTAGACTCTAGCCCAAGTTTTATTAACCGTTAACAGTGTGCACAATTTGTGGCAAAATATGAATAACTTAAGAAAGGGAGGTATAATACTCTAACTATAATTGATATCATTACTCGACAAAAATAACAAAGAAGCATTTATATTTGCAGGACGTGAATGTTCCATGTTATTGCAAGGGATGGATGGTAGAAAGACAAAATATATGTGCCACCTTATTCAGATTATCAACTTATACATAGCAATCATCATATTGAAATCACCTTTAGACGTCTTTATATAACAACTGGAACTTCGGTATACGCTCAGGAGGAAGTGGGCAATTCACTATCAACTTGCCTTTCATGGCTCCTCTAAATATTTCCTACAAAACAGAAAAAATGAAGATGTCAATAAGAATGCCTTAGTATGAGAACAAAAAAGCGAGGCATTAATCTTATAGTGGTACACATGGTGAATAGATTCACGACAAGAAAATTATATCAAACAACCAGCAAATATTGTAGTGACTTCTTGTGATTGAATGAAAAGTTGAAAACTTAGTCAAAAAAACTATAACTCAAAAACTAATTCACTTAAAGTTATAAAGGGCGTCATATCTGTTCATATATGAGAGAGGAGTTTCAACACATTTATGTGAAGATATGTTGATTCGGTTATGTTTTGTTGCAAATGGATCATATTAGAGGAATAAGGTTAGCCAAAGAGTAAACAGGCTAAATTGTTAACATCAGCTCATACTAATGTTGAATCCATTTTCAAGAACAGTTTTGCAATCATATTAATCAAAGGGCTTATGAAATTGCAGAAAAAGAACAAAAAAATATTGGTAGGTCAACCCAATCCCTTTTGAAGCATCACCGCCCTAGATTTATTCGACTCGTTTTTTCCTCTTATCCAACCTGCCCAGCATACCCGTTTCCCTACTTATAAATCAAAACTTTAACGACTTCACAATGTGCTTCTTTACATAATTGGAATTCCAAAAAACAAAGAATTTTCCACAAATTCCTTTAACTAGAAAATTTCCGTTCATAACATGTTTAACAAAACGGACTTGTAAATTGTAATCATGCTTGGAAATCAAGTGTCAATGCATGAATGAATTCTTAAACCAAATTATTTTACACAGTACACATAACATGTGTCTAACTAAGACAATAGATATTGTTTAAGTCCTGCACTAACTCTTATACCTGATTATCAAGAAATACAATTTAAGTATGCAACTGGAGTGTAAAAGGAAAGTTAAAGTTGGGCCAGTGTTTAAAACTGTATCTAAGAGTTGAAAACTAGTCGTGGAAAGATAGAGGTGTTACCTCTACAACATCAATGAAATCTTGTTTTCTGTGAAATGCCCCTACCCATTTTGTGTGATCTGGACTCCTGGTGTCAAATAAAAGACAGAAAACATGTTTAATCACCAATGTAAAGAAAAAAAGTACAAATGACTAATTCACACAAAATGAAAAAAGTACATTGGTATTTTTACTACCAAAAAAATAAAAATGATTACAAAGAGCAAAATGAATTCCTGGGTAACATATTATAGGTGTTTACTTAGTATAGACAACTTTTCGGATTTCTTTAAGAAATAGGCTCTATGCTTGAGGAGACTTGTAAAGTTTACGTTTATGGTCACTATAAGCTCAAGCTTTCTTAGGTACACAAAGCTCATAAATTTCATTTGGCACACAAAATTTTTATTAGCTATTGAGAACCATAAGCTCCCAAAGCATTACCTAGTTGACGCAGCTTTTGGACAAACACTTGAGTACTTGACTATCCCAAAATTAACCGTATTTCACATTTTGAGTTTATTTGTTTGTTAAGCTTCAATTACTATTCAAAACACAATTACACAAATACAAGCCCCCATTACAAACTCTAAACAAAAGCTATAGCTACAAACTCCTGCTCACCACACGCAAAAGTATATCGTACATAAAAATAAATAGGGCTGCGTTTAGCATTTCCAAAATATATAAAACTGGTAAATGGCACGCGGCCGAACCAGGGTATCACATGACTGTTTCTAAACCTTGACAACCACTAGGCTAGGCCAGCTTAAAGAATAAGATAAATTTTGTAAAAAGAAGGATATTGAATAATAAGAAAAAACAAGAATTACCCAGAATCCATCTTCATGTGGTGAGCATTGAAGAAAAAAAGAGTTGAAGGAATGAAAGTAATATCAAAATATTTCAAATAAACTTCAACTTGTTCACAATCAACATCCACTAATGCTATTCTTGCAAATTTTGATACATCCTTTTCTGATTTTGATAGCTGTTACAATTACAACAATACATTAATTCGGACTTACAATTATATAAATTTATTACAAATACAATAATAATTATATAAATTTAAGAGAAGAAAAAGTAGAGCGGTTTTACTTACGATATCATCAAGTTGAAGGCAAACGGGATCAGAAGATCTGCCGAAGCGAAGGACAAGAAGCTTGTCGATGGTGTCTCTGATTATGGTATCGATGTCTTGTTTTTTTGTTAATGTTTCTAGCAGGTAACTCATTTTGGTGCCTTATTATTTTATTTTTTTTACGTAATTTTTGCTTTTCTCACGTACTTTTGGTTACATATGAAAGGAGAGGGCTGCCTTTAGCTTAGGTGGTGGTGTTTTTTTGTGTGGCTAAATGGCCACAATCTTAAACTATCAAACCTAAAACTCCATCATGGATATGAACCACATCAAATAGCTCAACCCGATCAAAAACTCGGATCTAATATCCAGTTGCATCTATTTTGAGGAAAAACCAGATGAGTAATTAGCTAGAACTTGAATTTTTGACTTTATGAAAAAAATCCGATATTGCAAGAGTTAATTTGTGGGTCATTGCTTATTTGTTAATTAACTGCACCATTTTCTTTAGGTGGTCTTCGAGATTTCAAAAACTCACAATTTTCATCCCTCAAAGTTATATACATACATATAGAACCCTTTTCCCTTTTTTATCTTATGGTGCATTTAACTTTGATATAATTAACTACACTAGGTACAATCCCCTTTATTCATCTCGGTATTCGTATTGGTAGCAACATGAACAGAGTTGCGAACTAGGATTTTCTTTTTGATATTTTCAAGAGGCAGTTGTCGAGATGGAAGGCGTCATGCCTTTCAATAGGGGGTCGTGTGACTCTTATTAAGTCGGTTCTAGAAAGTCTTTCCATATATTATTTTTCTCTTTTTAAGGCACCATTGAAAGTGATTGAGAGTTTGGAAGGAATTATAAGGCGGTTTTTATGGGGTGAGAGTGGGGAGTCTAATAAAATCCATTGGGTGGCTTGGGATAGAGTTACATCATCTACTAATAAGGGAGGTTTAGGGTTGTGTAAGTTATATGAATCAAACATTGCCTTTTGGAGATACAGAATTGAACCAAATCGTTTATGGAGGCTAGTTGTTAAGGTAATTCATGAAACGAAAAGATGTTGGGCGGCCAATCCATATAATAAATCAATTACAGGGGTGTGGTATAATATTGTCAGGGTTGTATCAAAAGTGAGAGTGGAGGATTTGAGGCTCGATAATCTTTTTAGAGGTATTTGTGGGGATGGAGCGCAGATCAGATTCTGGCTTGACCCCTGGGTAGGCAACGCCCCGCTTAAAGAGGAGTTTCCGGTACTGTTTAAAAAAGAGAAAAAGAAAAAATGCTTAGTTAGCGAGAGGTACTATTTTAACGATGGCAAGTTTGTGATATTGGAGAATGAAGAAAGTGGGTTGTTACTAAATGGAGAAGAAGAAGAAAGGCTCAGGTTGACCAACTTGCTCGATGGATGTAGGCTGAATGAACATAGGGATCGATAGGAATAGACAGGAGGGTCTAAGAATGGTTTTAACGTGAAAGCTGTCAAGGAATTCTTGAGAAAAGGCAAAGATTACAGGAACATTTTTACGTTCTCATGGTCTAAGTGGGTGCCGATTAAATGCAACATCTTGATGTGGAGATTGGAAATGGATCGGCTACTGACCCTCATGGTATTAAGAAGGAGAAACTGTTGTTTTGACTCGGGTTTGTGTGGCTTCTGTGAGTAGTATGAAGAATCTAACGGGCATCTTTTTTGTTCGTGTGTGATTGCGATGGATATTTGGCAAAGGGTTAGCAGTTGGTGCAAAATCCCACCTATTTTTCTTTTTTCGGTTAAGGATTTGTTTGAAAACTACCAACAAGGAAGCAGAGGAAAGGAAGAGAAAGAAACCATAAAGTGCATTGTGTTCGTTGTTTGTTGGTGCTTATGGAAGGCGCGAAATGATAAAAGATTCAACAATGGCGTTATCAACACGGAAAGAATTTTTCAAGACATAAGATCTATAGGTTTCCTTTGGTATAGAAATAGGAAGAAACATTGTAATATAAGCTGGGAAAACCGGTGTAGTTTTGTTTTGTAGATCGCGTTTGTATAGTTTGTCGACCCACTAGTTGGTAGGGAGGGCCGTGTGAATAAAAGTTACCTTTCAAAATTAAAAAGACTACACCCAAGATTTTTACTAAAAACATAGGAAAATGTTAAATGACCTTAGGATTTTACTTAATGTGCATAACAAGATTATAACTTTTCATACTAAAAGATCACCCATTGAATTTTATGGTAAGTGTACAACTATATAATGCACCTTAATGAAAGCTCTTAGGGCTTCGTTTAGTAAAACTCAAGAAAATAGTATAACATGCTTACATACATATATTGAAAAGGGGATATCATAAGCACTGTGTGGTAGTATCCAACATTGGGTGATATTCATCTAACACACTGGGGGTTCAAACTTTAGGGGACCAATGTAAATTTTTCTCACAGGAATGAAGTACGAATGGTTCAAATATGGATTTCTAAAAATATGTGTAAAGGTTTAGTGGATGATACATGGTTCTACCGATTCTCTTTTAATTTTAACCATCAAACATTTTGAATATGTTTATAAGCCTAACAAATTAATCATATTTATCATTTTTCATGTTCAAAAGAGACAAATTGTAATACTTTATTTGTGCTAAAAAGATTCAGATTTTATTTTAAAATGAAAACCATACAAAATTACCAATAAAAAAAATACATTTAAAGCTCAACATATGTATTTATTTTACATCAGTTATTACAAACAACAATATTCGAAATTTAAACCGGAAAAGAAATAATTCAAAAGGTCCCTTAAAATACATATTTCTCATACAAAAATAACTTAACAGGTGATATATTAATGAGAGATAGTGTCCGCGCGTTGCGGCGGTGAGATGGTGGGGGTGATAGGTCAAGTCATAGAGTATGATATATAACCAAATGCCTTAGCCGTACGGGCTCCGCCCTCGGATTTAAAAATTCGTCAAAAGTATATCGAATGACATATCTAATGAAAGAGCATGAAATTTTAAGAACACCTATACAATTTTTATAATTTATCGATATAGGGTTTTTGAGATAAAAGATTTTGAATGAATTAGAGGAATAAAATGATTTATAGATGAGAGAGAAATGAGTGTTTAAAATTTGAAAGAAAAAAAATGAATGGTTGAAATTTAAGGTTATTATAGGTATATTAGGTAGCGATGTTTAAATTAATAAATAAATAATAGGGAATTTTTTGGGTAGTTAAAATCATCTTTCCTTAAAAAAAAAGACAAAAATAGTACTGTATTAAATTAGATAATAAAAAAAGAGTTAATTGCACAAATCATCCCCGTGGTTTACACATTTTCGTGGTTTTCATCCCTACAAGTTATTTTTAGTAGATTTCGTCTTTCAATTTTGCCTTTTTAGTAGATTACATCCTTTTGAGGGATGTAAATGTAAGATGCTAAAAAAGTTTGAACACTTTTCGTGTTTTTCATCCTTCAGAAGGATGTAATAATCCACTAAAAAGGTAAAATTAAAGGACGAAATCCACTAAAAATGTAAAGTTGAAGGATGAAATCCACTAAATATAACTTGAAGGGATGAAAACCACGAAAATACGTAAACCATGAGGATGATTTGTGCAATTAACTCATAAAAAAATGAAACAGATAACAAATTTTAATAAAGAAAATCAGCTATCAAGACACTTGGGTACATAATAATTTAGGAAAAATATCATCTGCTGCAACAAGCAAGCAACCCTTGTTTTTTCGTCGCAGCAACCCTTGTTTTTTCTCTAACAATGAATTAATCAATAAAATCAAAAAACTTCTGCTTGAAAAGGCAATTGTTTGTCTGTTTAAGCAGGCATTGATATCCTCATAATATTATAAATTTATGATTGTAATGAAAATATGAAGTCAGTATAAACATCTTTGATGAATTGATGTTATATCTCTTGATACATGATTACATGGCAAGCAAAAGCAGTTATAATGACCTGGCCACATTTGTGAAGATATAATGCTATTGTTCAATTTATGACACTTGGAAGTTGAGTTTGTATACTTGTTTGATCTATAACAATCATCAATTGAACTTAATAATCTTGACAATCATCAATAGGTTTATTGATATTGTACTTAGTAAAAGGCAGCCTAAAACATTCAATACCACAATGCCCCTTTTCCCAAAAAAATTGAGCAATTTCTGTAAGCCATTCCACTAAAAATAAGCCCAAAAAGAAGAGGACTAAAAGGCTATAAATTCAAGTCTCGCTAACGATAAGGCTGTTAATAAAAGATCAATCACATATAAAGCAAAACAAATCCGCCTCAGTACAACTAAAAAGAACCAACCAGAAGAACAACTCTATGAGTAAATATTGCAGGGCATGCCTCAAGACAGCATTGAAAACCCGCACACCAAAACCAAAAGCGTCTGTGAATGTTATAACAAGATAATTACTAACTTCACTTACCTTTTCTTTGAATTAAAAAACAATTGTGTAGATCATGCAGATTTAAATTCAGATTCCCATGACTGATCTCTCCACCTGTGCTTGCAAAGAAAGATGGGAGTCGGAGAACAGGATGGTGTCGGTTCACTTTTATCTGCATAAAGCTGAAACAAGATGAAAAATGAGGGTTTTATAGTACATGCCACATTAGAGGTGACAATTTTGACTCATTTACTTGCAAATGGTTCGGTTTAGGTTAATGTTTCATCTCTAACTGGGCCATATGAGTAAAATAAATGAAGATTAGCAAAAGAAAAATAGATGGGTCAAATGAACCAAATGGGTCGAAACTTGCCCAAAGTATATTTAATATGTATACAACATCCTAAAGCATATTAGTAATTAGAATATAATTGAAGCAATATCATATCTGTCATCTATTAGACACCCCGTTATTTTATATAAAATTAGGGTTTCTGTTCGCCATTTTGACTCGTATGAAAAAGCATCCAATATAACAGGAATACATCCTGACCGGTTACCCAACCCACTTGACCCCAACACTTATGCCACCTCTATATTAACAACTGGGAAAGACTACCAGATTCTTCATGATCGATCTTCATCTGATCTGTATCGAGTCAACCTGCGCCTCCGCCTCCTCACAAAAGGATGAAGATCTTCATCATCATCAGTTGCAACATCCAACCCAAGTGGATCATCATCACTATCATGATAGTCTTCATATTGTAAGCCCATTAAACTCTCTCCCCACACATACCGCCGATGGCGGTGTCGGTGTCGTGTCGGAACCCTTGTTCTACCACCACCTCGCTGGTCGGCAGAAGGTGGTTCCATCGACGCAATCATCTGAAACAAGAAATAAGCAGTCAACAAGTGTCCATTATTCCCTCCTTCACCAGGCCTATCATCTTCATTTTCAACAGCATAGTCTCCAAACACAACCGCACCAGGCATGGCTGACCTAATAGCACTAACTATATCACCGTGTTCTCTCTCATGCTCGAGAATCCTCCACGCTCTTTCACGGGTCGGGTCAACATCAGTGGGCCGGGTTGTCGGGTGGACTCGCCTAGCATGCTGCCGCAGCTCTCTGTAGTTCCCAGAAAATGAACACGATTCGCGGGAGCAACTTCTGAATTTCAAATTTAGATACTGCCTAGCTTCCTCCACCACCTTCCACCCGGTCACACTTCCCCGACACAACGGGCATTTCAGGTTATACTTAGAACTCGACCTTGAGGCATTATTATTATTATTATCATTATCATCATTATTTTCAAAAACACGAGGTCCTCTGGGCAATTCAACATGTTCAATTGCATCCAATGCGATTGATTCATGAGCTCCGTTAGCTTCTACTGAATTATCGTTTACAGGTATCAGCCTAGGAGAATCTATGGTGGCATCGTTGCTTCCAGACACGAGTTTTTTGAATCGGTCAAGGCAATTTGAGTGTCGATAACTAGTGTCACAAATGAAAGATCTACAGCCTTTTTCATGCGAACTGCATAGGATAAGAACAGCATTGTGTGGATGGTCCATGCATATAGGGCATGAAATTTCATCCCATTCCTTGTGGAGGGCACTCTTGTCTGCATCATCAGGGATTTTCCTTTTTCTACTTGCCATTTGTGTACGCTACTTATAACATCCAATGAGAGTAGACAATATCAGATTTAATATAAAAAAATCCAGATAGAAGAAAAAACATCAAACTAATTGTTCCTTCTCTTGTCAGAAAAATCTGTTGCTTAATGTTTGATTCATATAAT
Organism: Erigeron canadensis; assembly: GCF_010389155.1. NCBI lineage: Eukaryota > Viridiplantae > Streptophyta > Magnoliopsida > Asterales > Asteraceae > Erigeron > Erigeron canadensis. The sequence continues at coordinate 5,880,931 of NC_057769.1, read as the reverse complement.
TGGCAAATATACGTATGCATTTGTTAGTCTATTATCTATATGAGCAGCCACCAACTAATTTAACAAAAAGATATCCTGACAGATAAGAAACAATCCCTTCGCTTAATATTAAAATCTCCAGTTCATGTTTTGATTTATAGAATTAGCAAATCTATGTATGCATTTGTCAGTCTCCTTGAATGTTACGAATTTGGAATACAAAAATTATGTGATACAGACCAGATTTAATGAAAGATAGAACAATAGCCAGCAAAAGTCCGCTGAAAGAACCTAAATATTATTCCCCCAAAACTTATGGAACGCAGGCCTTATTTAAACATGAACAATACTTAACCTAACTTGTTCACGAAAGTCACTAATAAATAATAATAATTATCACTTAACCCCTCTGATCTCATACGGCCCTAAAACCCCAGGACCCATTAGGCCCATCTTCTTTATGTGACCCCAATGAGTTCCTCCAGATTGATTCATATTAAAAAAGCTCAAGAACAAATACAGAGGTTGCAGATGAGAGTAATTAGGTTATTTCAGACCCATCTTGTGATTTAGAAATCTTGTTGAGCCGCAAATGTGCCGTTTAAACAATTGAATGAAATTCAATATACTCTTAACAAGGATGTAGACCTGATTTGTAAAATCCACCTGTACTATAGACATGCTTTGCAAAAGTGAAACCACAACCAGACTTAATAGAACCATCAACAAAGATGAACCAGAATATGAACCATGTATAGAACAGTTAGGCACTTTAAAAGCAATAGCCGAATCAAATAAAAAAGAAAAAATGGGTAAAGGTGGGAATTTGAACCTATATACTTTTCATATGGCAATTACTCCAAAAAAGTGGCATAGGTGAACAAAAAAAAATTTGATCAGAGATGCGAATTTCAACCAAAATACTTATAAATGAGCCAATCGCGGCTCTGTTTTACTGCTAACAATCAAATGGGTGAATTAAAAAGATTAGCTAAACAAGAAGCAGGTCGAAAGTCACATGTATCATTATTGCATTTAATCTACATAGTATTTAGACCATTATTGCACTGATATAACCTGTAATCAAACTTACTGGCTTACTGCACAATTCAGTACAGAAACAAGTGATTTGGACCCGACACAATTTGACCCACACCAAACTTACCCAAGTATTTGACATTTTACACAGGTAAACCTGCTCATCTTGCCACACTGGATTAAATAACTAATACCATACACCCTACCAACTATATAAAAACCCAAAAAGATCTTAGCCCCAACCCAGGGCCAGTGGAAACTACATACTAGACCAATCAAAGTATTATAACAGCTAACAAGGCAACGAAGACTTGATACTAAACATGTACTCACCAATTCATCATAGACTTCCTAATATAGTTAAGCAGCAAGCATTAAATTCCAAATTATTAGTTGGATTAGATACAAACTCTGGCTGTAGATACAAGGTAGCAGCAATATGCTAAAAGGGGGAATTAACCAAATGCATACATATCGTAAAATGAACACCCAAACCATGACTACTACTATCGTGCTAAACCAGATGCATATACACATTTGCAATCAATTATCGATGACAGTGTGTACATTAAGTCCAGGAAACCACCCATAACAACTTTATACCAACGTGATAAGCCTCGCGGTTTGAACTCTAAAAGTTAACATGGATAGGGTCAAACAAAGTTTATAATTAGCCCACTGGCACGACAGGATCCAGTAAACATTTTGGCATGATATGCAAGATGGATGCAAAGTTAACAGGATATCCGAGATGACAAATGATGTACAAGTCATACATATTTTGGGAAAGTATACCTGAACTGAGCAAGCAAATGGAACCTGAGGATGGCCCTTACAAAATCTTTATGGATGGATAAGAGTATTTCAATGCAGAAAATTAGTACTTGTAGAAACCCCAAGCATATCCTGCCTCATAAGCAAAGAAAAGAAGAGGTTCCGTATCTAGTGTGAATCACAGAAGGAATGAGTGTTAACACAAACAGTTGTACCACAAAATATAGAGCAATAGTCTTGTGCATAGTATCCCAAATATATAAAACAATAAGCTATCACACATGGTATTAGCAAATCTTGGTTTAATATTTAGTGTTGTTATATACAATGCAACATTTTCATTCAATCATTTCAGTATGCAAGTAACTTTGAACGTTCACAACACCACAGACTCTATTTATTCACCAATTATACTGTGTATAGTAGTGAAACTAAAACTAGCTAAGGAACGCTTAACTCCTAAAACAATGTATCTAGAATTATCATCGCCAAATGAAAACTCTAAACGCCGCCGCTCCATAACTAGTTCACCTTAGAAATATATTCCACACTGGGAGACTAATTCGATAAGAAATGAAACATCTTACACAAGTTTACCCTCAGAGATACCAAAGGTTGTTTCTATAGCAACCCTCACCGACCCACGTTAGACTGCCTTACGCCTATATCAGGCTCACCTAAAGTCCTGCTCAGATGATGGCCCAACCAACTAATCCACCTTTTTCAAAAAATTTGCGATAAACACGTTCCTCGGTGTCTCCGTCTAGAATTAAAGTCGGAAACTTTCCAAATGCCCCCATCTACAAAACCAACTAGGCTACACGACGGTTGCATTTAGCCCTCAAAGTTGCAACTCCGGCAACTCCAACCAGACCGCCTAATGACCGTTACTCACGAGCTTAATCAAACTCACCTACTGGCACAAGTAACTATAATCCTCCCATTTACATGTCCTTTTAGCATACAAACTCTTTAAACTTCAAAAACCCCTAAATTTTTACTCAACCATATTTTATAAACATATTCATTTCCACATAACTATCATATACATACACAATTATCTACAAAAAAAAAAAAAAAAAAAAAGAAAAAAAAAAGATGATTTATCTTAATAAAATAATTATAAAAAAAAATCTAGTAAATGTTAACAGGTCTTTAAACATCAGAAAATATACCACTTAATAAATTAAACCTTAATAAACTATACAGATTAATGAACCATATAAGCACATGTATATATATGTATATATAATCAAACTAATCCGAAATTAAAGGTAAAAAAACAAATGAAGTTTCGAAATTACAATTGAATTACGTCATGGATTCATCAACCTGATTGAAGATTTGCTGAGATTTATCAACAATTTATGATTTTTCGTTGTCTTTTTTTTTTTTTTTCTTTTGGGGTTAATTTTGATGGATAAATTTTTTTGGGGAAATTAAGAATATAAGAGAAACGAGGTTTAATGGTGTTTTTTTCTCTCTCGTTTTTTTTTTCTTTAAGGTTGTAACGTGGTTATAAAAGTTGTAATACGTGTGATAAGTTTGTTGGTGGATGTACGTGGTATAAATTTCATTTGCGGATTCAAAATTAATAGAATTTTTTTTTTCTTTCGAATACTAGGTTTGAATGAACTTTGAGTTAGACTAATGATTTTTGCGAAACAACTTGTTAAGTGGGATGTCAAAAGAGAAACCTGTAGAAATTAGTGGGAAATTCGGGTGATCGCATTTAATTTTGGAAAGAAAGGAGTTTCATAAATTCAGGTGACAGTAATGCGAGATCTATGATTTATAGTCGGGGTGGTCGAATAGTTTTCATAATACTAACAAGCATAAGAGTTGTTAATTACCTTTAAATTAAATAAATACATAAAAATAATATTAAAAATATAGAGTTTTATAAATATTGTGAGATTGTCATTATCACCTTTGACAACTACATAATTTTGTCATGGTTGATGCCTTGATGGGGTATTCTCAAGACAATAATGAAAAGAAAGTCTAAACATTAGTCTTTTACCTTTCAGTCTTGCCATCACTACTTAGGTGGCTGGTAGGGGCTATTGCCTTTTGAACCAAAGTTCAATCCTTGACAATGATGTAATTTACTAATTTAATATTATATGATGTAATTTAGTAGTGTTTTATATTTGTCGTTTAAAAAATAAAAATAAAAAATTTCAGTCTTCAACAAATGCTCTTTTCACACTTATTGCCTTATATATTAAACATTTTTTAACAACTCTTTGTTTATTTGTAACTATTAAACTATATCCCGAGGAAATTTGCTTTCGGCAAATGGTTGTATTTTAGGAGGCTATGCATCGAAAATTTCAGTAAAATTGACATACTAGTGGTGAAGTCGCCAAAAGAGACTATGATAGGGAAATTTTTAGGAAAGTAAAAGAAAATTTAGGCCCCGTCTTTAAACTTTTTTATAAAATTTATGGATCCGTCACTACTTAATGATGTTAAAGAAAATACAGATCGAAGACGAATAACTGAATAAAAGGATTGAGACTTGAGGGAGAGTAAAAATCACTTATGTAAGTTTATTAAATGATGTGATTTACATCTTCACATTCATTTGCAATTATAATATACATTAATGTCGTTCAACGGCTATTGTATTTTGAATATAGCAAAGGCGTTGGCGTGAGATTCATGCCGGGCACCATTGTTTCTTTTACCAAAGGCGCCCCTAGCAAGGTTAGACGGCAAAGCGACGAAAAGTTGCGGATGTCGGGGCGGAAGGTCCTTGCTTCCAGGTGTCTGACTATGAGTCTATGACTTTACCAAAATTTCTTAAAATTACTGTAGACATGCATGTTTGTTAGATGATAAAGTTGACAAAGCTAAACAAGCCCTTAAATCTTATTCTTAGTCCGTTTTTCATTGCACACTTATTGATGTATGAGTATTAATTTTTCAACATACTCCTTTGTGTGTATTTGTGAGTACACCTATCCTAACCGTATCATAAAATGAAATTGTTTTATATCCATTGATAGTAATAATGACTAGATTTTAAACTCGTGTTCAATACTGGACTAGTGGCGGAACCACTTTAGGAAGAGAGCGGGCCATGGCCCATCCCAAACATGCTAGTGACTTTGATATATTATACATGGGCTTGTGTAATTTTACTCAATCCGTTCTTTTGGCCCATCCCATTTAAAATTTCCAAAAACTGAAAGTCTGAAACTATCAAAATGTTTCAACAAGTCAAATGTTTACACTGTACTTTGGCTTTTTTTATATGCAATGAGCTACTATTAACTTGTTTAGAGATTCCGATAAAACTTGTATTATATCTCATTAGATATTTATCTAAAAATAGACTCTACTATATGCATTGTAGCGCGTTTGATATGTTTAACAAATTACATAATTGAATGAGAATTTAGAGAAATGACCAAATAATCTATATCTATACTCCTTATTAAAAAGAATAGACCCCCGGTTGAAAGTTACAGGGGGGGAAATGTCAGAATTGCCCTCCATTAAAACAATACCTTATAAATACGATACAACCTCACTCTAAATGAAACAAAAACACCATTAGTCCCTCAACCTTTAAAATAACTATACTAACCTTTATATTAATTAGATTTACATAATAGCCCACACTACTCGTCATCACCACCGTCAGTCGCCACCGCCGCCCGTCACCATCGCATTGTGGCCACCGCCGCCGCATTTGCGCGGGTACCATGCTAGTGTCTCTAAAGTTTATCTCATTTTAAAAAAAAATATTAATTAATGTAATTTATAAGTTCTCATTATTTTCAATACTTTATATAATTTATTTATCGTAAAGATGTCATTGTTCTATAATATTTTATGCTTATAGCATCATAATAAACTATGTGCTTCAGATTTTTTAGATTGTTTTTTTTTTTTGTTTCTTGGTGCTAATTACAAGTTTATCTCTTGCAATCATATGGTTGACTTGTTAACGTGTTTCAATTCTTTCTAGGTGTTGTAGCTAAATTGTTGTAATGATGTTTTCTTAGCTTCTATAATGTTGTTGTTTTGATAATTGTTTTGCAATATGTTATATTATTGTTATTTGTAATGTAAGTTGTATGTACATTACTTATAAACTAAATTGATGTTTTGTCATCGTCATTGTTCGGTTGGGGCTCGGGTTAAAGAAACTTGGCCCTTCCTACGTTAAATTTCTAGCTTCGCCACTATACTGGACACATGGCTTATTACATATCAATATTAGACCTTCATACATTTAAGACATTAAAGGTTATAATTTCATATTGGTTGAGAGATATAATGAATTTTGAACGGAGTTTATATTGGTTTGAATTTAGGATTTAAGTAACCATTTGTTTAGTTTAATGTACTAGATTTTAGACCCGTGTCCAATATACTTGACACGGGGCTTATGACATGAGTTACAAATATAAGTTTGGTCGCCCATGTCATTGTATTCTGTTACAGGCAAACATTATTTTATTATATCATTTTTCCTATTTTACAAAATTAAACTAAATTTAAAAACAAATTAAGTAAAACTTTTAATAATAATAGTAGTAGTAGTAATAATAATAATAATAATAATAATAATAATAATAATAATAAATATTATACAATTTTAGACAAAATCTAGATAGAAAAATTAGGGTTTAAAAGTAAAATTTTAAAACTAAAAGTAAACTTTGTAAACAAATAAGAATTCAAAGGACTAAATGGAAATTTATATTAAATATATAACAATTTCAGGGTTAAAGCCCTTTCTTCTCCGACCAAATTCCCAACCGCCATATTTCTCACCACCGTGATTTCGAAATCTTTCTTTTTTCTTTCTCTATTTCACAACAGTATCTATATATCTATATATATCACACACCAGCAGACACATATACATAAATAAAAATTCGATTTTTTTTTAATTTGCTACGGTACACTTTTTTGGTCCCACATACCATTTTGACGCTCGTCTAACATTCGGACACTCGCCTAAGACGCACCGGTGCTAATAGCGTCTTCCGCCGGTTGGGCGTCAGCCGTGCGTTGGACGCGGTGAAGAACATCTATAAGGATAGGCCTAAGTATGCATGAACTTGAAGGACCCATGTGAAACTGCAATCATCTTTATTTGGCACCTCATTATCTTTTGTCCTGAATACCTCTTTCCATATGCCAAAGTTGCTTAACATGCCACACAAGTATAATTTTACTCTCACACTTTAACTATTCAGTTATCCAAAATACCTCCTGTAGTCCTTTAGTTATGAATCTATGATATGTCAATTCTGTCCTTAAAACGACTAATTTAAATTCCTTTGAACCTGTTTCTGTTAGGTTGTGTAATGTTAATTTATTTATTGGCTTTACTTTTGAAAATGGTTGGTTTCATCTCCTAGAAAATCCTACGGGAAAGCAAACCAGATCGCCCTGCTAACTCTAGATGGGTTTAAACTGAAATGTGTCTGATAGCAAACTTAATTTGAGAAAAAGTAGAACATGATGGTTTTGTTTTCATATTAGACTCATCTTGAATTCTTGAGCTCTGAATCAAAAACTTTGACAACTATAACATGTAACAGGGCATATAATTACGATATTTGACTCAGATGTACACAATTTAACTGGAGTAATTGTTTTCGAACTTCTTCTTGACCACACAAAATTTTAAAACATGTGTCGTCCATATTAAACAATGAGAAAGGGAATAACCACCACATGATTGTCTCATTAATAAAACAATCACACACATTTCCCACAACCTTGCCTGGTTGTCCCTCTTGACTAGGGGTGTTCATTCTTCGAATTAACCAAATAACCCACCCAATCTATTTGACATTTGTATTATTTGGATTGGATTATTTGGATTTGGTTTGCTGTTTGGGTGAAACCGAATAAGGAAGTTGTTAAACGGTTTGGTTTTGGTTTAGAAAATTTTAATTGGGGCCCAACCAAAACCCGATTAAGATTTAATAAAAACTATAATAACTTAATTTAAATGGTATTAATATGACTCTAGTTATTTAAATACGTTGTTCTACACATCTAATAACATATAGTTAGTTGAATAACCTCACATGGATAAATAAAATGGTGTAAATCGAAATTCGGATTGCATGATTATTCAAATATACTAAATAAAAATTTGAAAACGTTTTTTATTTGGGTAATTCAAGAACCGACCAAATAACCCGAACTTTATTTGAGTGGTTTGGATTGGGTGGTCATATATATGGATTGGGTATTGGGTGGTTTTCTCATTCTTAAAAAACCGATTACCCCAAACCAAATAACTCTATTCACCCAAAACCCGACCAAATGAACACCCCTAATGTTCTTAAGCCGCGTTTAGTTGGAGAAAATGTTTTTAAGTTTTTCATTTCTAGTTTTTTAGAAAATGAAAAGGTTTTTCATTTCTAAAAAACCCTTGAAAATTTTGAAAACACGTTCAAAATAAAAGATGGAGTTTTCATTTTTCCATTTTAGAAAACTAGAAAACGTGTTCAAATTCACTTGTTTTCTAATTTTAGGTTTAGAACATAGAAAAGTGAAAACAAAAACAGTTTTCTAATTTCAGTGCAAAAGTTGCAAAAGGGAGTTTTCATTTTCTAGGAAAACTTTTCTAAAAAATTACAATTTGAATGCGTTTCCTGTTTTCCATGTTTTCTTGGAAAATGAAAATGGAAAATAAGAGAGTTTTTTTGAACTAAACGCACCCTAAAACACTCCTTTTGCTAATCTTATTCATTATTCAAAATATACACCATTTCATTAAATGCAATTTATATATATACCTAAAATTCAAGTAAACAGAAGAGAAAGGAGTTTTAAAGAAACCTTATTATGATCTTTGGAAATTTCCGAAACCAAATTTCAACTTTAAAGAGTTATTAACCCAAAGTAAAAAAAAAAAGAAAAAAGAATAATACTCTGTAATCTGTATTATAGAAACAACACTCACGGTGTTTTAATTGGGGAGTATCTAATTAAGAATCTTGATCCTTGGAATCCCATACAACACGCAGACAGAACAGCTAGATCTTCTTTGTGCTGTCCATTTGACTGATAATTGTCCCACCTCCTTAATATTCTTTTACTTAACTTTTTCCTTCTAAAAAAGTCTCTAAAGTTCAATTTACATACTGTATGTGTGTTTAATTGAAAAGTTTATACTCACGAACCTGTAGACCGGACTACCCATATTTCCAATCTAGTTCTGTTTCTACTTAGTCTTGAAGACTTGCTAATATAGGTCGGCGACCATGGCTTGCTAATATAGGTTGGCGACCAGATTACCCTTCTTGGCCGTCACTATTTAGGCTTGGTCCGCTTGGATGTACACTACACACGACATTGCTTTGGCTAAGAAAACTCGTCCATACTGGTGAGACATATGTGGAGCGTTGAGCTACTTGATATGGTCTAACGGATTATGCACAATAGTGTTGTGACGTTAAGATCTATCAATGTAGTTTTTAAACGCCTTGGGCTTGCTATAAAAAAGAAATTCGCAACACAGTTTGTTGTCTGTTTGCCAATAAGACAGTTTTTGCAATCATAATGAATAATTTAAAAGCAAAATTGGGTTGGAGGCGAATTGCGCCAGATTCCATAAAACATGTACCCAGACTATAAACGTTAAAAATTTTAAGATCATAGCGAGTAAATAAATCTATTTAACTATTTGATGTATCTTTATACTAAGTAAATACTATCATATATAAAATAAATCATCAAATCATATATATCCAAATAAGTCATCATATATATAATTAAACTAATAGACAAATTTAGCATAAACTTATCTCTAAATAATCATATTCTAATCAAAATCATTGAGGACACCATGTTCTTACTTCTTTATTAAAGCTTAAAGACACATGAATAGATCCTACATTGCCTCTTCGAGGTGGCACTTGAACTACTACCACCTTCCTTGATCTCCTCCTTCCCCCTCCATTGTCTAGATTTGGACTAGGGAAAGTCCATTGATCGAAGTACGAAATTATTATTATTCGATCTAGAGTTGATGAAGATGAAGAAAGAAGATATTGCTAGAAGTCTAAAGTTCAATACTTCCACTCCAAAAAAAGATCATCATGAGGTCGTGGTTCGGGTTGGAAACAAGGTTTTGCCCGTCAACGAATCCACCACAACGTCATCATCCAAAAAAAATTTAAACACGAATTTGAGTTTTGATCATTTAAAGAAAGAAAAGGGAGAGAAAATGAAAGCCATTTCTAGAATGAGAGAGTTGTTAAGACGGGCCGCTGCTTCAAAATCCGAGAAGGGTGGGAAATACATTGCTCGAAAGGTTCGTGTTTATTTTTCTATTTTGTTCTCACTCGCTATAACTTTTCTTGTCAAAGGCAAATATATATCAGATAGATATATAAAAAAAACAAAAAGTTTGAAAATTCAAAATAAGACTCTTCTAATGTGACGAAAGGCGTACATAAAAAATAACAGAAGTAGGACCAAAAAGAGATTATACATAATTCTCTTTTTTTATTTCAGGTGGCACAATTTAGAAACAGGACGGTGTTTAAAATGACACAAGATGACGATCAACTGACTAACGAATCGCCAAAGATTAGTTTCAGATGGGAAGTAGAGAGTTGTTCAACTTTTTCATCTGCATTATCAGTCTCCTCTAATAATAAGAATGATCAAAATCTCAATATCGAAATTCATTCAAATACCGATGGCAATTCAAGCTATGCAAGTGTGAAATCTGGAAGCTGGATCACAAGCGATTCAGATTGTAAGCGTGCTACTCTCTTTAGTGTACTTATGAACCATTCTTACATATTAACATAGACGTAGTATGATGATTAAAACTTATCAACCGTGTCTTATGATTTCAACTTAACTAACTTTGTGTGCATTTTTGCAACAGTTGTGGTCTTAGAGCTTTGATTACAGTATATCGACGAATTTGAAGATTTAATTGCAAGTATTTTTGAGGATGTAGACGATTTTATAAGTATTTAGCGGTTTATTGTAACATTTTTTTTGGTCACGAATATATGGTCAGAAAATTGTTGCAATACTACATATATGCATTTTGAATGATCATGTGTACATCCTTTTATTTATTTTTATTATGTTTAAAGATAAAGCACTTTAGGTGTTTTGTTGTATTAATGCAAGATTTAAGCTAATCTATATATGTCTTTCCTCTTCCTTGGATCATCAGTTAAAAGTTTATTCAAGTTATCATCGACTTGTTAAATCAACGTTGTCTAAGATCTCAGGCTATCTTTAAAAGATCAATAACGTAGTATAATTTAGCAACTAATACGAGTATAATTTATCAAACAAGTCTCTGTTTGTTGTTCTAATATGGATTTTCTTTGATATTCACGGTTGAGTGCTTGAAAATGTAATTACTAGTAATTAATCGGTGTTTCCAGCTCAATCTATTCACTTGTGACTTGTCTAGATATATTTTTCCCTCATCATTAATAAATCAACTAATTAAACTCGTTTCTATTATCAATTTAATCCCCCAATTGGATCGGGCTGGAGCAAGTGCCTACGAGAAGATCGCTTGGATTCAAGAAAAGTTCGCTTAGAGCCAATTAATACTTAGAATGATTTTTATCATGTGCAACAAACTTTCTATTATTGTTACATGTATTTTCTTATGGTTCGTCATAGTAGAAGTAAGACATATGTATAAGTTGTCATGTCAATAAACTTTCTATTATTTACTTTTATTGAATTAGTATAATAAGAAATCGTGACAACCCCACAACCGTTAGAATTACACATATTACTATATTAGGTAAAGCAACACGTCCCTGTGAACGATCCTGTAGTTTATCACTAAACTATATTACATTGATCGGGTTCTCTGCTCGTTGGTGTACAACATTTTATAAATTTAAAGACCGAATAAAAACGCACATCAACCACATTAGTTCATTTTGAAGATCTTAAGCCAACACATGTTAACCATCATCTACGACTCCGTGTTGTGCATGTATGGACTGTTTCGGAGTGAACAACCCGAAGAAAATCAAAACGTTTGAGATGTCTTTGCTGATGAATTGGTGTGTAATTGTTCAAATTGTATACTATACACTTTTTGTTTTTCTTTTTGTTGAGTTCAACTCTAAATTGTTAGTATAAAATTGTTGTTTGTGTTTGTAGTATGTTTAGATTTAAAAAAACTGCAAATTTTGAATTTAACTAAAGCTGAAAAAAAAAGTAAAATGGAATCAATATTTATATGGAGTTAATTTTCATGTTTCTTTTTTAGCTTTAGTATTGATTAAGTTGTGATATTGATCATATTGATTGTTGCTTGAATCATATTGTATTATTTGAATTGTTTTATGTTTTATTTTTAAGTTTTTTAATTTTATTAATTTCATTTTTTAGTTTTGATTAAATATATTTTGAGATTATCCGTTCATTCTGAACTAGTACAAGTATACAATAGATTTATCATGAAAAAAACGTGACATATTTATCGATCTCCTTTTCATAAACATCAATCATTGACCAATAACAACGGCCCGCAAATGCCACCATAAATATCCTGGGCCACAAACAACAGTAGCCCCCAAATGCCATCCACAAATTCTTGACAAAACCAACGTCGATATCATATGGATAAACTAAACAAAATAAAAAATATCTAGTTAATTAAACTACAAGCCATCCATTATACTCACAGAAATTCAATCCATACCCCAAAATATCTCATTCTTGTCTCATTTTTCTCAACCACACTTCATCCATTTAAATTCCAATCCAAATCCTCACAATTTTTCTTCAAAACAATCAATCAATCAAATGGAACAAATACAACAAGAAGAAGAAAAATCAAACACCGACAATTTTTTTAATTTCATAAGCATAGATTTAACACAACTCATATTATCCCATCTCCCAATCCGTTCAATAATTCGTTGCTCATCCGTTTGCAAACTTTGGCGTTCAATTACTACTTCCCCATCATTCTCAACCGCGGCCCAGCCCGCGCCTTGGTTTTTCCTTTACGGACGAAACAACATATTTTTTAAAAACAACCAAGCCTTCGCGTTTGATCCAGACTCAAACGAATGGATCAAACTCGGGCCCAACCATTTTCCTCTCTCCATTTCCCAAGAGTCTTCCTTAATCGGGTCGGGCGGGTTCTTATTTAACACCTCCGCCAAGAACTTTAGCTTTTCCCCAATTTTAAAACCATTTTGGCGGGAAACCACCCCTTTGAGATATTCTCGGTTAAACCCTTTAGTAGGCGTTATTAATAATAATAAAAATAATAATCGGTTCCAACAGAATTTGAGTTTGAGTTTGCCGGCAGTTATCGTTGTGGGCGGGGTTCGGTTTATTGGTGGGTTAGTTGATATTGAAGATAATTTAGCCGTTGAAATATATAACCCTGATTTAAATTCGTGGGATCTTTGTCCTCCTTTGCCCGCGAATTTTAGATCAGGGAATTCTTCGCAGTCCCTATCGTCGGTCTTATACAATTCAAGGTTTTATGTATTTGGTATACATTCATGTTTCATTTCGTCTTTTGATTTGAAAAATCGTGTTTGGAGTCAAGTACAGACACTCAGACCACCGGGTGTGATCATATCATTTTTACTATCTTGTCAAAATGAGCTAATGCTAGCCGGGTTATGTAACGATCCACTTGGACCGTCGTTTAATCTATGGAGAGTTAATGATTTGACAATGGAGTTTAGTGAAGTTTCGGTTATGCCTCATGATTTGCTTAATGTTTTGTTTGATAGCAATGAAGATGATAAGTTTGCTAGTTTAAAATGTGTTGGATTTGGGGATTTTGTGTTTGTGTTTAATGAGGAAAATCGTCGGAATTACCCTGCTTGTGTATGCGAAATTAGGCCTAATTTAGATGAGTGTAGATGGAGGAAGGTTCCTGCTTTGCCTGAGCCCGTTAATAGGTTTCATAAAGTCACCGGATTCTGTTCACCTATTTCGCTTCATAGGATCCTTCATCGCGACATTGCATAAAGGTTGATTTTTACTGATACTTGGTGGGATGAATGTGCTCATGAGAATATCATCTTTTGTCGCACAGTACACGTTGTTTTTTAACAACTTTTGTATTGTAAATTATGTGAAATTTGAAATTGTAAGGAAGTTTTTATATTTGTTAGTCATTGTGGGTTTATGATACTCAATTCTATCATAGAGAATATATGGAAGATTTGGAATGTAGATAGTTTTGTAGTTGCTTGAAAATAAAGAAACTATTTCGGTATTTTCAGAATGAACCTGCTTATCCTTAAGGATTAGGATCGAAATTAAAGTGTGTACAATTTGGTTGAGGTGAAAAAAAGACATGTGATTCAATAACATGGGTCATGTCAGGCCTAATGGGGCCGGGGCCAACATTAAATCAACGCCTTTGATCACTGTTTTTATTTTAACCATGTTGCAGAAAAAGTAAATTAATCATTAACATGCCTAAGAACTTGAACTTGTTCTTTCTTCAGTAGTGTATTATACTCCCGTAAGTCCGTATGATATAAGCACTTATGGTATCTTACCATTAAAATAGTTTGACTTTAATGAAAAAAGAAAATGTATTGGCCCAATTAAAGTAGAAAAGCCCATACATCCTTTTTATACGTTTGTGAAACTCACATTCTTGGGACTGTTAGTCACGACATCATCTTGGCTAAACCAAATTTTCTTCTTCTTCCGCCATTAATAACAAATCTTTTTTAGGTGTGTCCAAGTCCAGTACTTAAGTAGTCCATATAAAATATTTGTATATCATATTCTGTATGAATATTTTTACTATGAAAGCAAGTAAATACTGAGCTTTCTTTTGTTTTTACTTTTTGCATAACAAGGAACATGAGGTTCAATTGTTCAAAGTGGTAAAAACTTTGGCAGAGGGTAACACCACCAGGTAAAAGTCAATCCGGCCAAGCTATTAGCGGCGACGTCGCCGCTAATACTCTGACACTGACAGGGGGCCCGCTAATTTCTCGTTCAGATTTACCATTACAGACATGGGGACCCGCAGTATTAGCGGCGACGTCGCCGCTAATACCCTCTGTGGTGGGGTTACACATTTTCCCCTGGTGGGGTTACACATCCCGAAAACTTTACATTGAGGCTATATAAAGATTGAACATTGTAATCTCATTAAAGGCAAAGGTTATGAACATTGCCAATTTTGTCTTTTTATGCATTTTTTAAAATAAATATAACGTTTGTACAAATATTAACAAATTGATCTTTGGTGGAGTGGTTTGGCCGCTGCTTTCTATCCGGAAGGTCGGGGGTTCGAAATTTCCCAGCCTCGTATCTTTTTTTATGTTTTGTTATTGAAGGATTTAAAAATTTACATTTTGCCCTCTTATTATTTATCTTTCTTTCCCTTTGCTATTTGTTTTTTTTTTCTGCCCCCTCTGATTTTCTATTGTACTTTCCTTTTTAAACTATAAAAGTTTTATACTTTATAGAAAATAACATAAATTATATTTTACTTATTTAACATTTTATTTTTTTAACATTTGTTTCCTAGCTTTTGATGTACATTTTTGTTTTGTTTTTTTTTATTTTCTTTTCATGACTTTTGTAAAATTTTTGATACTTTTTTGTTAATTTATTTGTATTGATTTTGTTATTTGGTTTTATTCTTTTAGTATTTTTTTTTTTGTGGGTACGATACCATAATTTTCTTTTGATTTGGTTTTTAGGTTTTATTAAAAAAAAATTTTCCCGTGATTTTCGAACTAAGTTTATGATAATGTCATTCAAGAAATTACTTGTTTTCGAACTTTCTAGTTGAAATGATAAGACTTTATTTTTTGTTTTCATATTTACAAGTGGGTTCAAATAATATAAAATATTTAACATTGATATTTTGTCCATATTTATTGTTTACACAACCAAATATTTATGTCATTGATTTTTAATAGATGGTGATACCATTTTTTATGGGTCTCATAACATTGTATTAATAATTTATATAATTAGTTATATAACTTGTACAATGTTGTACATCTATCAAATATGATGATACGAATATTATCACTTATTTTTAATAGGGTTTATGACATACGAATGTAACCACCTATGACCAAATGGTTATGTAATGTAGTGACCTATTCATGTGGCTATGTAATGTATGCACCTACGTTTTCTTGGCTATACTATGTAAAATATGTACGGATTTTACATAGTATAGCCAGAAAAAATACATAAGTCCTTATATTGATTGACCCAAATAAAAAGAACCTTACATAGTATAGCCAAGAAAACATAGGTGCATACATTCCATAGCCACCTGAATAGGTCACTATATTACATAACCATTTGGCCATAGATGGTTACATTCGTATGTTAATATCCTTTTTAATAAAACAAAGTTTCATTTGTAACTTTATATATAGGAGGACCTTTTTCAACATGCACAACTTTATATATAAGAAGACCTTCTAGACTATAATAATTTTGTTTCTTAACTAGGTAAATCAACTTACGCATTGCATGACTCTAGTTATTACACTTTTTGTTGTTATTTTCGTTTCGTTATGCTACTTGTCTTTGGTTGATCTACAACCGATTAAATTGAAAACGAATTCATCATATATATATTTTGACAAAAAGTTTGTCTTGTCAAATATAACTTAATTAAAATATATTAGAATGAATATTAAATATATTATATTATGTTATATTATATATTATCTATGGAAAATGATCTGTACAAGTTATATCTATGTCGTTGGGTTAATGGTTATTTGAATTTTGTTTTTTAAAATTATAAATTAAACCTTTGAATTTGATAAATATATAAAATTTCTTCTAAAACAATAGTTTGCAACCAACTGTACATAAGCTTTTTCATTAACTGTTACATTATATTACATTATATTATATTATACTATATTATATTATATTACGTTACATAAATAACAATTGTATTACAATTATAATTAAATAATATTAATAATAAATGTATCGTGTTATTTCATAATTATATATATATTAATACTATTCGTATTATCGTTATATTCTATTTTTATTATTGTCATATGTTATGTTGATTTTTAAAGATTTGAGAAACAATTGACATAAAATCTTTGGTATAACATGTAGCACAGTTCTTGCATATCTAAATGATATAATATAGATAGAGGGTATGGAGTATGTGGCTGTTAGATATCCAACTTGGGTATAGAACCCCTCACATATTGTTTTTTTAATCCATGAAAAGCATGAGAACACTTAAAAACTACATTTTGATGCATTAAAAGTCCATAAAACTGACATAGTGCTTAACTATTTATCATTATTTAAGTGTTTAACAACACATTGATCCGTCAAAATCAAAAAAATCACGTTTTTTGTTGAATGCATCATTTTGATGAATATGCATCCAAGATGGATGCACAAAACAAAAAACGTGATTTTTAAGATTTTGACGGATCAATGTGTTGTTAAACACTTAAATAATTATAATTAGTTAAGCACTATATTAGTTTTATGGACTTTTAATGCATCAAAATGATGTTTTTATGTGTTCTCACCGTTCTTATTTTAAAGTTGTTCTCACCGGAGTGTTATCCTATATATATATAGGGTAACACTCCGGTGAGAACATTTTTAAAATAATAACGGTGAGAACACTTAAAAAACATCATTTTGATGCATTAAAAGTCCATAAAACTAATATAGTGCCTAACTAATTATAATTATTTAAGTGTTTAACAACACATTGGCCTGTCAAAATCAAGAAAATCATGCTTTTTTGTTTTGTGCATCCATCTTGGATGCATATTCTTCAAAACGATGCATCCACCCAAAAACATGATTTTTTCGATTTTGACGGATCAATGTGTTGTTAAACACTTAAATAATGATAATTAGTTATGCACTATGTTAGTTTTATGGACTTTTAATGCATCAAAATGATGTTTTTTAAGTGTTCTCACCGTTCTTATTTTAAGATTGTTCTTATTTGATTGTTCCCATATATATATATATATATAGTTAAGTTATTATGAGAACCAAAAAATTGTCGAGAACTACAAGAACCATTTTCGTCCATTTGATCAATTAGATCAATGGTTGAAAAGATTTGATGACATTTATTAATTAATTTAAATAAAAGTTGATTTACTAATAAATAATAATGGACAAAAGGGTATATCTGGAATATTTATGAAAATAGAATACCGAAACACACGTCCATAGATTATGGATCTTTATTTTGAAACTTTTATACCGTTTCAAATTATTATTAATTTATAATTTATAATAATGATAATAAATACAGATATTATATTA
The DNA here is from genome assembly GCF_010389155.1 of Erigeron canadensis. Taxonomy (NCBI): domain Eukaryota; kingdom Viridiplantae; phylum Streptophyta; class Magnoliopsida; order Asterales; family Asteraceae; genus Erigeron; species Erigeron canadensis. Next base: position 5,862,856 of record NC_057769.1, on the reverse strand, counting down.
TTCATTTCATTTTTAAAATTTAATTCAATAAATTAATCAACTAATAGAAAAATGATCGATCCAAACATCTATTAATATTTTTAATTTAATTAATTCATAATATATTTTAATAATATATATAAACTTGTGATTATATTTAATTTGTAAACATGTGAATTGTATAAATATAAATTTTAAAAATTATAAATTTTTTTTGTTGGTACACATGTATATGGCCATATTTACAAGTGCACATGTTTTAATAAGGTATAAAATAAAGTATTTTTAATTTGTACACATATGTTACCGTGTGAATGTGTTTATTTTAGGATCACAAGGAACATCTGTATTTCGGTGTCCACATGTGTTATTGGGATATGGTCATTTATATATGTATTTCAGTGTACACATGTATTTATAGTTTCTACCAATATCTTCATATTTTTAAAATGTATTTGGTACAATTGGTTGTAATTAGTAAAAAAAAAATGATATTTATGTTCAAATAAAAAAAAAATAAAAGATAGGATATTTACATATTTGATAAACAACAAATTTATATATAGTATAATAATAATTTTTAAATATGTACTTGTGAACTAAATATTTATTAGTATTGTAAGTATTACGAGTATAACATGTAATCATGGAACTTAAAAATGAACAGAATTCATAAAATGAAAAGGACGATCGACGGTGATCTATATAGGACGGTCGATGGTGATCTATACAATTGTCAAGCTATTTGAATAATTAGTTTTTCAACTTGTAACCGTTTGAGTAGATTTAGGAATTTTATTTTAATATTTTTATTAATTAAAATGATCAATTATTATATTACAATATTACCCTTACATAGATTAATAAAAGATTGGTTCTCGTAGTTCTCGACATTTTTTATGGTTCTCATTTTATCTTTTGACTATATATATATATATAACAACACATTGATCCGTCAAAATTGAAAAAATCATGTTTTTTGTTTTGTGCATCCATCTTGGATGCATATTCTTCAAAATGATGCATCCACCAAAAAACGTGGTTTTTTCGATTTTGACAGATCAATGTGTTGTTAAACACTTAAATGATGATAATTAGTTCTGCACTATGTTAGTTTTATGGGCTTTTAATGCATCAAAATGATGTTTTTTAAGTGTTCTTACCGTTCTTATTTTAAGACTGTTCTCACCGGAGTGTTACCCAATATATATATATATATATATATATTAAAATATTAGTATGTGAGAGGTTCTACACTCAAGCTTGAGTATCTAACAGCCACGTACTCTATTTTCTCATATATATATATATATATATATATATATATAGTTAACAAAAGTTACTATTGCCAAATTATAATTTCTTGTCCACAACCAATGGTCATGCATGTATGCTACTCAGAAAACTAAATGTTGTTATTACTTTTAGTTTTAATGTATAGATTTATTACTTATACTGTAATACAATTTCCATTTCTCTTTCACTATTTTAGTATTAAATTAACTTTTAAATACAACTTATCCATGTGTAATAATTGATATGAGTTTTATGCAATGCACATTCCGAATCCCAGGACGTACATGGTACATAGAATTGTCACCCAGTTAGTCTATTCTATATTAATAGCAGCCATGACTTCCTATAAATACAACTTATATTTGTCTTTCACTATTTTAATATCAAACTCTCAAAATGAAGATTGAACTTGTCATTGTTTTTTCCTTGATTTGCAATTTGATTTTTGGTAAAGCTTAATTTAGAGCGTTTGTCGTTACTAGAATTTTGGTCTGATTAATCGATAATGGTTTTATATGTTGCATATACTTGTATTATGCTTCTAATATCAATGATTTTGCAGGTGTTTATTCAAGCACTTTCACAATTAAGAACAATTGCCCTTATGGAATCGCACCGGCAACGTTAACTGGGACAGGAGAATCAATATCCACCGGATTTGAACTAGCGCCACAAGCTTCAAACGCTATTAACATACCAGGCTCATGGTCTGGACGAGTCTGGGCCCGTTTCCAATGCTCAAATGATGGCAAGCAGTTTCATTGTGACAGTGGAGATTGTGGTTCTGGTCAAGTAACATGCAACGGGGCTGGTGCGGTCCCACCAGCAACCCTTGTCGAGTTTACCCTACATGATGCAAACTCAAAAGATTTTTATGACATTAGCCTTGTAGATGGATTTAATCTGCCTGTTTCAGTTGTACCACAAGGTGGTTGTCCAACTACTAATTGTCCTAGTGACATTAACTCTAGATGCCCTCCTGAGTTAGTTGTGAAAGATGGAGCAGGAAGGACAGTTGGGTGTAAAAGTGCATGTGAGGCATTTCATCAACCACAATATTGTTGCACTGATGATCACAATACACCAGAGACATGCCCGCCAACAAATTATTCTGAGTTTTACAAGAATTTATGCCCAGATGCTTATTCTTATGCTTATGATGACCAATCAAGCACTTTTACATGCAATGCTGGCAATGATTATTTAATTACATTTTGCCCATAAATATTATATTGTATATTGGTAAACTGTTCAAGTAATAAAGATTCATTTTAAAAATAAAATTAAATAGGTTTTTATTTTCTGTATTGATAAGAGGTTATATATATAAGTCGCGCGTAATGGAGATTATGCAGGCTTTTAATTATGAGTTATAGTTACATAATCTTTTTTTTATTATTATTGTACTAAGAGTATGTTGGCCGTGTGACAACATCGGTAAGAATGACATACTCAATTCTATAAATAGAGTTAGGATTGAGATCGTGTGACAACTTTTAAGTATCATCTCCCTACTAGCTTAGGATAATAATATCGCTTCTGCCTAAGGCTACTTGGCTTTAGTCTACGTAGTTTCCGAACTTAAGCATAGCTGCTCAATAGAGGCTCCTGACAATCTGACATAGCCTATGAACCCTGTTCCATAGAGGCTCTGACATAGCTTTCGAACCCTGCTCCATAGAGGCTCCCGAAATAACCTCCGGACCTGAGCATGCCTGCTTAATGGAAGCTCCTGACATAGCCTCCGGACCTAAGTCGTGGAGGATCCTGACTAAACCTCCAAACCCTCACAATACCCCATGTATGTTAAGTCATGGGTTTCGTTTAGGCCCAATCATGTAAAGCTCATTACTCATATCTTTAAATCCTAACAGCTCGACACCTCTATAAATTAAAGACCAAGACACTAACCAATGAAAACTCTCTCTTTCCCCTCTCTCTCTCTCTCTCACACACACACACTAGCCTACTTTGACTTGTGGCGTCACGTTCTGTGGTCACGAACAACCACCCGAAATAGCAACAACATTATATCCCTCATTACATTTTTTAGATGTAGGATTCACTCGTAGTACTAAGTGCACAAATATGCTTAAACAAGTGGCTCTTCTCACCTTCGTAGTGGATAGCATAAGTTTCACGTAACTTAGATATGAAGATCACCTTAGTTTTATGTAAACGTCATGTGATATTCGAATTATGTAACATTATTTACTGAAATTCATGTCACCTAACTTGATCTTTTAAATATAAACAAAATGTCTAGTCACTAAAACCTTACCTTATGAATACAATACTTTTATTTTATATATTTAATTACATGTAAACAAACTGATTAAGTATTGCCTGTTAGAGAGAATTTTAGGGTTCAGTACCTGAGATTGGTGTCGGTGCATCCAGAAATTTATTAGATAGTTTAGGATTATGGGTAGAAATTTTAGCTGTTAAAAAACAACATTATTATTAACGTATATAGGTAAACAATAAAGTACGAATTATCAAGTTTTGTTGGTTCGTATAATAAAATAGATTCAACTCAATATTCAAATAAATACCAAATGATAATATTTGGTTGACTTAAACAATACCTCATCAATCAATAAAGTAATACGAGTACTACGTGATGGTTAGTACTTAGTATTATTGTATGTGGGTTTTATTAAATTTTTGATGACTTTTTACATAACGTTGTCTTTGATTTTGAACCATTGAAATATATACGGATGTAATGGACGGGAATCCGTATGTAAATCTATGTCAACACGATTAGAAATTATTGACATAAAACCATCACAGGAAATCTAAATAATCACCAGTCAATCTATGTATGATGTATGGATATTTATTTTTAAGATACATTGGTTGGTGTCCAAATTTATGGTTTCTTTATTCTTATCAGGATGAACTTGTAAGTTGAGCACTACAGAGAGTTGGTTTAATAGTTGCATAATAACATGGAAAACATAAAAATGAAAGGCAACATTGACATGTTTGAAGAGCTTCAAGAATAGTGATGAACTTCTTTTAAAGAATTTGTTGTTTTTTTAGGTTTATAATGTTCTGATGTATTGTGATTCGTATTGTAAGTTGTAACACTGTAGCAATGAAGTTAGAAATCCTTGGTTAGTGTATCCTCTGAAGTCTGATCGATTCTGATTATCTTTGACCACTTTTAAGATATTTATCCAATCAAGTTTCAAATCGAAGACCTTTTTAACGAAATAGGATAATACTATTTTGGTGATGGTTAATTGTATGCATTACAGCATGTCAAACAGACATTCTAGAACAAAGTAACATTAGTCTCGGTGGTGAGTTGTCATTTTTAATTTCACAAGTGCAGTGTGAAGGGGAAGGTGCTAAATTACTGGTCAGAGAAGATGGAAACGATATGTCGATATAATAGGTAAGTTAATAATTGCCTTCAAATATCAAAAAAGTTACATAACTGAGTTTACCAAGCACCACAAAACCAAAACTATTAAATTTGAAACACATATATTAAGACACCTAAAAGTGCAAATATCTCCAAAAGGAATATGAATTAACAAAACAAGTTATGAGCAAGCTAAAACCAAACAAATCAACCATTAACCAGAGCTAATCCAATTTTCTAGACTATCAAGGGATAAGAGCAAAAGCCAGTTTGTATAACTTGGTTTAGCTTAGTCTGGAATTATTTTTCCACACCCGTATTCTGCGTTTTTCCACATATGACATGTCTCAAATAGCCCCAAAGTACAATGCAACATCAGACATCGGTCTTAGAAAAAACAATAACGGCAATCAAATAGTTCCCTAGTAAGGACATCCATGGTACTTAAATACATACTACACAACCACTATATCACAATATAAGTGTTTCGTCACAAAAGGTAGGCCCTTGTCACCCCAAAAAGTAACTAGCAAAAGAAAATCATTGGCAAACAAATAAACATGGGAAGACAGAACCCCGAGTCTTTTTCCATGAATGAGATTTTTACCATTCTAAATGCCTGAAGCAATGATGCATGTGTCTCACTTGCCACAATTGAAGCCCCCACAAGCCGATAGGACTATAATGAGAATCAAGGCAATGATGATTCCAAGAACTATCAGTTTTATCTTCATGTTCTGCAACCACATCTTCCTCCTTATCTGTGTGCCTTGTGTCCTAAAATCTTGAGCCTGTGAGACAAACCATGCTCGCACATCAGGAAATCATCAAACATAAAACATGCAAAAAACTCAAACAAAGAATACAGAGAACTAGAAGTGGCTAATTCTACCAGTTTACTGCATCATCAAGTCCAAAGTGTACTTTTGATACATACAACATCCTAGATCATGTTATTCAAGGATTTGTGGTGGTATTGTTTTTGTAATCATAGTTAAAGCATTATTATTAATGAAAATTTCAACAATGAATAAGGCGTTTGCAGGTCAACCCAATCCGGCCCGTTGTGACCGGTTAACCAGTCAGCCTATCTACCCACTCTAGTATAACATATCAGCCATTGCCCCTTTCTCTCTTACCGGCTCATTAGCAGTGCTTCAAAGGGTCTGTTTGTTAACAATCGGGAAAAGTCATTTAGGTGTTCACATATGAGTGAAGTCGTAGATGAAATTTTACCGTATCTTAAGTACATAAAAACTCCAACGAAAGATATTTCCGGGAGGATGTAGTGATATTATAACAAGAAGAAGTTTTGTGGAAACGTATGTGATTTAACGACCAAAAAAACCGCTTTCTCTCTGCTTATGTAAGCCCTAACAAATAATCCTTTGGATTATAGCAAAGCCTTTACCACAAACAGACACCACCTTAGTTCACTAACCATGAGAGAGAGAGAGAGAGAGAGAGATGTGCACTGATCCACTAACCTGAGAGCGGAGGTTCTCTGTTTTATCCACCAGAAGCTCGATCTTCTCTCCACGGTCAAGAACCTAAACGTGCAAAAATTTAAAAAAGAGAGATTTGAAAACCAACACAAAGATATTGAATAACAGTCTGCACCATACAAGAAAATGAAGTTTTACCTTCTCAATGTTTTCCATCATCACACCCTTAACTTCTGAAACCTGGGCTTTCACCTTTGCAAGCTTGCTGATCTCTTCTGGATGGTCCACACAATACTGCATCTGCTCCTTCAGCTTGGGACTGGGATAAGAGAAATGTGTTAGTGGACATTAGCTAAATAGTTAGAAACTTTAAATGTCGCAACAGATAGAAATTGAGACCGAGAATTACCCAAATTCTTTGCTTAGACTACCGGCGGAAGCTGTTGCAGCTTTCCCCCCTCCATATTTCTTCGTGAAGTCATCCTTGACTCGCTCAAGGAAAGCCATTGGAACCTGTCTACCAACGGATTCAGCCGCAACAACACAGTACGCTTCATAATGAGAAATATATGAATAAAAAGTTAGTCAACCTGTGTTGCAAACGCAAATGAAGCAAGCAATATTCCAAACATAAGTCAATAACACTCAAACACAATTTGAAGAAGAAATTTTGATACGATCAGGTATACCAAGACCCAGACATCAAATTTAAAACCCTAAGATTCACTTGGCTACTGTCAATAATCCATACATGCAGATGGTACAAACGACAAATAACAGCTAGAATGACGATCATATACGTGATTTGGATCCAACAAACTATAACTAAAATGAGTTTTACATATGTATAAAGGCAAACAAGATAACAATGAACCTCTACCATTAGAGCAAGTCCGGAAGTTCAAACTGATACAAATTCAAATAGTACATCATAACTCGCATATATCCA